>NW_026611930.1:0-46428 GCF_023638135.1 Falco biarmicus
TGTGCAGGGGGTGTGTTTGGAACATTTTGTCACCAGCCGAGTCCAAAACTCAGCGTTTCCCCATCTCAGCCCAGAAAGCAGGTAGAACAACTTTTGTGGTGTCTTTTAGATGCCTACCAAGGTAGTGTAAAAACTATCAAGAGAACGCTTGTCTGGCACCTTCCCCGGTGGAGTTGTGCATGGGGTGTCTTTGGAACATTTTGTCACCGGCCGACTCCAAAATTCAGCGATTCCCCATCTCAGCCCAGAAAGCAGGAAGAACAACTTTTGTGGTGTCTTTCAGATGCCTACCGGAGCAATGTAAAAACTACCAGGAGAACTCCTGTCTGGCACCTTCCCCGGTGGAGTTGTGCAGGGGGTGTGTTTGGAACATTTTGTCACCGGCCGACTCCAAAATTCAGCGATTCCCCATCTCAGCCCAGAAAGCAGGTAGAACAACTTTTGTGGTGTCTTTTAGATGCCTACCAAGGTAGTGTAAAAACTACCAAGAGAACTCCTGCCTGGCACCTTCCCCGGTGGAGTTGTGCAGGGGGTGTGTTTGGAACATTTTGTCACCAGCCGAGTCCAAAATTCAGCGGTTCCCCATCTCAGCCCAGAAAGCAGGTAGAACAACTTTTGTGCTGCCTTTCAGCTGCCTACCAAGGTAGTGTAGAAACTACTAAGAGAACTCCTGTCTGGCACCTTCCCCGGTGGAGTTGTGCAGGGGGTGTCTTTGGAACATTTTGTCACCAGCCGAGTCCAAAATTCAGCTGTTCCCCATCTCAGCCCAGAAAGCAGGTAGAACAACTTTTGTGGTGCCTTTCAGCTGCCTACCAAGGTAGTGTAAAAACTACTAAGAGAACTCCTGTCTGGCACCTTCCCCGGTGGAGTTGTGCATGGGGTGTGTTTGGAACATTTTGTCACCGGCCGACTCCAAAATTCAGCGGTTCCCCATCTCAGCCCAGAAAGCAGGTACAACAACTTTTCTTGTGCCTTTCAGCTGCCTACCAGAGCAATGTAAAATCTACCAAGAGAACTCCTGTCTGGCACCTTCCCCGGTGGAGTTGTGCATGGGGTGTGTTTGGAACATTTTGTCACCGGCCGACTCCAAAATTCAGCGGTTCCCCATCTCAGCCCAGAAAGCAGGTAGAACAACTTTTGTGGTGCCTTTCAGCTGCCTACCAAAGGAGTGTAAAAACTATCAAGAGAACTCTTGTCTGGCACCTTCCCCGGTGGAGTTGTGCAGGGGGTGTGTTTGGAACATTTTGTCACCAGCCGAGTCCAAAATTCAGCGGTTCCCCATCTCAGCCCAGAAAGCAGGTAGAACAACTTTTGTGGTGTCTTTTAGATGCCTACCGGAGCAATGTAAAAACTACCAGGAGAACTCCTGTCTGGCACCTTCCCCGGTGGAGTTGTGCAGGGGGTGTGTTTGGAACATTTTGTCACCAGCCGAGTCCAAAATTCAGCTGTTCCCCATCTCAGCCCAGAAAGCAGGAAGAAGAACTTTTGTGGTCTCTTTTAGATGCCTACCAAGGTAGTGTAAAAACTATCAAGAGAACGCTTGTCTGGCACCTTCCCCGGTGGAGTTGTGCAGGGGGTGTGTTTGGAACATTTTGTTACCAGCCGACTCCAAAATTCAGCGGTTCCCCATCTCAGCCCAGAAAGCAGGTAGAACAGCTTTTGTGGTCTCTTTTAGATGCCTACCAAGGTAGTGTAAAAACTACCAGGAGAACTCCTGCCTGGCACCTTCCCCGGTGGAGTTGTGCAGGGGGTGTGTTTGGAACATTTTGTCACCAGCCGAGTCCAAAATTCAGCGGTTCCCCATCTCAGCCCAGAAAGCAGGTAGAACAACTTTTGTGCTGCCTTTCAGCTGCCTACCAAGGTAGTGTAGAAACTACTAAGAGAACTCCTGTCTGGCACCTTCCCCGGTGGAGTTGTGCATGGGGTGTGTTTGGAACATTTTGTCACCGGCCGACTCCAAAATTCAGCGGTTCCCCATCAAAGCCCAGAAAGCAGGTACAACAACTTTTCTTGTGCCTTTCAAATGCCTACCAGAGCAATGTAAAATCTACCAAGAGAACTCCTGTCTGGCACCTTCCCCGGTGGAGTTGTGCATGGGGTGTGTTTGGAACATTTTGTCACCGGCCGACTCCAAAATTCAGCGGTTCCCCATCTCAGCCCAGAAAGCAGGTAGAACAACTTTTGTGGTGCCTTTCAGCTGCCTACCAAAGGAGTGTAAAAACTATCAAGAGAACTCTTGTCTGGCACCTTCCCCGGTGGAGTTGTGCAGGGGGTGTGTTTGGAACATTTTGTCACCAGCCGAGTCCAAAATTCAGCGGTTCCCCATCTCAGCCCAGAAAGCAGGTAGAACAACTTTTGTGGTGTCTTTTAGATGCCTACCAAGGTAGTGTAAAAACTATCAAGAGAACGCTTGTCTGGCACCTTCCCCGGTGGAGTTGTGCATGGGGTGTCTTTGGAACATTTTGTCACCGGCCGACTCCAAAATTCAGCGATTCCCCATCTCAGCCCAGAAAGCAGGAAGAACAACTTTTGTGGTGTCTTTTAGATGCCTACCGGAGCAATGTAAAAACTACCAGGAGAACTCCTGTCTGGCACCTTCCCCGGTGGAGTTGTGCAGGGGGTGTGTTTGGAACATTTTGTCACCAGCCGACTCCAAAATTCAGCGTTTCCCCATCTCAGCCCAGAAAGCAGGTAGAACAACTTTTGTGGTGTCTTTTAGATGCCTACCAAGGTAGTGTAAAAACTACCAAGAGAACTCCTGCCTGGCACCTTCCCCGGTGGAGTTGTGCAGGGGGTGTGTTTGGAACATTTTGTCACCAGCCGAGTCCAAAATTCAGCGGTTCCCCATCTCAGCCCAGAAAGCAGGTAGAACAACTTTTGTGCTGCCTTTCAGCTGCCTACCAAGGTAGTGTAGAAACTACTAAGAGAACTCCTGTCTGGCACCTTCCCCGGTGGAGTTGTGCATGGGGTGTGTTTGGAACATTTTGTCACCAGCCGACTCCAAAATTCAGCGGTTCCCCATCTCAGCCCAGAAAGCAGGTAGAACAACTTTTGTGGTGTCTTTTAGATGCCTACCAAGGTAGTGTAAAAACTACCAAGAGAACTCCTGTCTGGCACCTTCCCCGGTGGAGTTGTGCATGGGGTGTGTTTGGAACATTTTGTCACCAGCCGACTCCAAAATTCAGCGGTTCCCCATCTCAGCCCAGAAAGCAGGAAGAACAACTTTTGTTGTGCCTTTCAGCTGCCTACCAAGGTAGTGTAAAAACTATCAAGAGAACTCCTGTCTGGCACCTTCCCCGGTGGAGTTGTGCAGGGGGTGTGTTTGGAACATTTTGTCACCAGCCGACTCCAAAATTCAGCGGTTCCGCATCTCAGCCCAGAAAGCAGGTAGAACAACTTTTGTGGTGTCTTTTAGATGCCTACCGGAGCAATGTAAAAACTACCAGGAGAACTCCTGTCTGGCACCTTCCCCGGTGGAGTTGTGCAGGGGGTGTCTTTGGAACATTTTGTCACCAGCCGAGTCCAAAATTCAGCTGTTCCCCATCTCAGCCCAGAAAGCAGGAAGAACAACTTTTGTGGTGTCTTTTAGATGCCTACCAAGGTAGTGTAAAAACTATCAAGAGAACGCTTGTCTGGCACCTTCCCCGGTGGAGTTGTGCATGGGGTGTCTTTGGAACATTTTGTCACCGGCCGAGTCCAAAATTCAGCGATTCCCCATCTCAGCCCAGAAAGCAGGTAGAACAACTTTTGTGGTGTCTTTCAAATGCCTACCGGAGCAATGTAAAAACTACCAGGAGAACTCCTGTCTGGCACCTTCCCCGGTGGAGTTGTGCAGGGGGTGTCTTTGGAACATTTTGTCACCAGCCGAGTCCAAAATTCAGCTGTTCCCCATCTCAGCCCAGAAAGCAGGTAGAACAACTTTTGTGGTGTCTTTCAGATGCCTACCAAGGTAGTGTAAAAACTACTAAGAGAACTCCTGTCTGGCACCTTCCCCGGTGGAGTTGTGCAGGGGGTGTGTTTGGAACATTTTGTCACCGGCCGACTCCAAAATTCAGCGGTTCCCCATCTCAGCCCAGAAAGCAGGTAGAACAACTTTTGTGGTGCCTTTCAGCTGCCTACCAAGGTAGTGTAAAAACTACTAAGAGAACTCCTGTCTGGCACCTTCCCCGGTGGAGTTGTGCATGGGGTGTGTTTGGAACATTTTGTCACCGGCCGACTCCAAAATTCAGCGGTTCCCCATCTCTAGCCCAGAAAGCAGGTACAACAACTTTTCTTGTGCCTTTCAGCTGCCTACCAGAGCAATGTAAAATCTACCAAGAGAACTCCTGTCTGGCACCTTCCCCGGTGGAGTTGTGCAGGGGGTGTCTTTGGAACATTTTGTCACCAGCCGACTCCAAAATTCAGAGGTTCCCCATCTCAAGCCCAGAAAGCAGGTAGAACATCTTTTGTGGTGTCTTTTAGATGCCTACCAAGGTAGTGTAAAAACTACCAGGAGAACTCCTGTCTGGCACCTTCCCCGGTGGAGTTGTGCAGGGGGTGTGTTTGGAACATTTTGTCACCAGCCGAGTCCAAAACTCAGCGTTTCCCCATCTCAGCCCAGAAAGCAGGTAGAACAACTTTTGTGGTGTCTTTTAGATGCCTACCAAGGTAGTGTAAAAACTATCAAGAGAACGCTTGTCTGGCACCTTCCCCGGTGGAGTTGTGCATGGGGTGTCTTTGGAACATTTTGTCACCGGCCGACTCCAAAATTCAGCGATTCCCCATCTCAGCCCAGAAAGCAGGAAGAACAACTTTTGTGGTGCCTTTCAGCTGCCTACCAAGGTAGTGTAAAAACTACCAACAGAATTCGTTCCTGGCACCTTCCCCGGTGGAATTGTGCATGGGGTGTCTTTGGAACATTTTGTCACCGGCCGACTCCAAAATTCAGCGATTCCCCATCTCAGCCCAGAAAGCAGGTACAACAACTTTTGTGGTGCCTTTCTGATGTCTACCAAGGAAGTGTAAAATCTACCAAGAGAACTCCTGCCTGGCACCTTCCCCGGTGGAGTTGTGCATGGGGTGTTTTTGGAACATTTTGTCACCGGCCGACTCCAAAATTCAGCGGTTCCCCATCTCAGCCCAGAAAGCAGGTAGAACAACTTTTTTGGTGCCTTTCAGCTGCCTACCAAGGTAGTGTAAAAACTACTAAAAGAACTCCTGTCTGGCACCTTCCCCGGTGGAGTTGTGCATGGGGTGTGTTTGGAACATTTTGTCACCAGCCGACTCCAAAATTCAGCGGTTCCCCATCTCAGCCCAGAAAGCAGGTAGAACAACTTTTGTGGTGCCTTTCAAATGCCTACCAAGGTAGTGTAGAAACTACCAAGAGAACTCCTGTCTGGCACCTTCCCCGGTGGAGTTGTGCATGGGGTGTGTTTGGAACATTTTGTCACCGGCCGACTCCAAAATTCAGCGGTTCCCCATCTCAGCCCAGAAATCAGATAGAACAACTTTTGTGGTGTCCTTTTGATGCCTACCGGAGCAATGTAAAAACTACCAGGAGAACTCCTGTCTGGCACCTTCCCCGGTGGAGTTGTGCAGGGGGTGTGTTTGGAACATTTTGTCACCAGCCGACTCCAAAATTCAGCGGTTCCCCATCTCAGCCCAGAAAGCAGGTAGAACAACTTTTGTGGTGTCTTTCAGATGCCTACCGGAGCAATGTAAAAACTACC
This sequence comes from Falco biarmicus, assembly GCF_023638135.1. Classification (NCBI taxonomy): domain Eukaryota; kingdom Metazoa; phylum Chordata; class Aves; order Falconiformes; family Falconidae; genus Falco; species Falco biarmicus. The sequence continues at coordinate 5,709 of NW_026611930.1, forward strand.
AGGAGAACTCCTGTCTGGCACCTTCCCCGGTGGAGTTGTGCAGGGGGTGTGTTTGGAACATTTTGTCACCAGCCGACTCCAAAATTCAGCGTTTCCCCATCTCAGCCCAGAAAGCAGGTAGAACAACTTTTGTGGTGTCTTTTAGATGCCTACCAAGGTAGTTTAAAAACTATCAAGAGAACGCTTGTCTGGCACCTTCCCCGGTGGAGTTGTGCAGGGGGTGTCTTTGGAACATTTTGTCACCGGCCGAGTCCAAAATTCAGCGATTCCCCATCTCAGCCCAGAAAGCAGATAGAACAACTTTTGTGGTGTCTTTCAGATGCCTACCGGAGCAATGTAAAAACTACCAGGAGAACTCCTGTCTGGCACCTTCCCCGGTGGAGTTGTGCATGGGGTGTGTTTGGAACATTTTGTCACCAGCCGACTCCAAAATTCAGCGGTTCCCCATCTCAGCCCAGAAAGCAGGTGGAACAACTTTTGTGGTGCCTTTTAGATGCCTACCAAGGTAGTGTAAAAACTACCAAGAGAACTCCTGTCTGGCACCTTCCCCGGTGGAGTTGTGCAGGGGGTGTGTTTGGAACATTTTGTCACCAGCCGACTCCAAAATTCAGCGTTTCCCCATCTCAGCCCAGAAAGCAGGTAGAACAACTTTTGTGGTGCCTTTCAAATGCCTACCAAGCTAGTGTAGAACCTACCAAGAGAACTCCTGTCGGGCACCTTCCCCGGTGGAGTTGTGCAGGGGGTGTGTTTGGAACATTTTGTCACCGGCCGACTCCAAAATTCAGCGGTTCCCCATCTCAGCCCAGAAAGCAGGTAGAACAACTTTTGTGGTGTCCTTTTGATGCCTACCGGAGCAATGTAAAAACTACCAGGAGAACTCCTGTCTGGCACCTTCCCCGGTGGAGTTGTGCATGGGGTGTGTTTGGAACATTTTGTCACCAGCCGACTCCAAAATTCAGCGTTTCCCCATCTCAGCCCAGAAAGCAGGTAGAACAACTTTTGTGGTGTCTTTCAAATGCCTACCAAGGTAGTGTAAAAACTACCAGGAGAACTCCTGCCTGGCACCTTCCCCGGTGGAGTTGTGCATGGGGTGTGTTTGGAACATTTTGTCACCGGCCGACTCCAAAATTCAGCGGTTCCCCATCTCAGCCCAGAAAGCAGGTAGAACAACTTTTGTGCTGCCTTTCAGCTGCCTACCAAGGTAGTGTAAAAACTACTAAGAGAATTCCTGTCTGGCACCTTCCCCGGTGGAGTTGTGCAGGGGGTGTGTTTGGAACATTTTGTCACCGGCCGACTCCAAAATTCAGCGTTTCCCCATCTCAGCCCAGAAAGCAGGAAGAGCAACTTTTGTGGTGTCTTTTAGATGCCTACCAAGGTAGTGTAAAAACTACCAAGAGAACTCGTGTCTGGCACCTTCCCCGGTGGAGTTGTGCAGGGGGTGTGTTTGGAACATTTTGTCACCAGCCGACTCCAAAATTCAGCGTTTCCCCATCTCAGCCCAGAAAGCAGGTAGAACAACTTTTGTGGTGTCCTTTTGATGCCTACCGGAGCAATGTAAAAACTACCAGGAGAACTCCTGTCTGGCACCTTCCCCGGTGGAGTTGTGCAGGGGGTGTGTTTGGAACATTTTGTCACCAGCCGACTCCAAAATTCAGCGGTTCCCCATCTCAGCCCAGAAAGCAGGTAGAACAACTTTTGTGGTGTCTTTCAGATGCCTACCGGAGCAATGTAAAAACTACCAGGAGAACTCCTGTCTGGCACCTTCCCCGGTGGAGTTGTGCAGGGGGTGTGTTTGGAACATTTTGTCACCAGCCGACTCCAAAATTCAGCGGTTCCCCATCTCAGCCCAGAAAGCAGGTAGAACAACTTTTGTGGTGCCTTTCAAATGCCTACCAAGGTAGTGTAGAAACTACCAAGAGAACTCCTGTCTGGCACCTTCCCCGGTGGAGTTGTGCATGGGGTGTGTTTGGAACATTTTGTCACCGGCCGACTCCAAAATTCAGCGGTTCCCCATCTCAGCCCAGAAATCAGATAGAACAACTTTTGTGGTGTCTTTTAGATGCCTACCGGAGCAATGTAAAAACTACCAGGAGAACTCCTGTCTGGCACCTTCCCCGGTGGAGTTGTGCAGGGGGTGTGTTTGGAACATTTTGTCACCAGCCGACTCCAAAATTCAGCGGTTCCCCATCTCAGCCCAGAAAGCAGGGTAGAACAACTTTTGTGGTGTCTTTCAGATGCCTACCGGAGCAATGTAAAAACTACCAGGAGAACTCCTGTCTGGCACCTTCCCCGGTGGAGTTGTGCATGGGGTGTGTTTGGAACATTTTGTCACCAGCCGACTCCAAAATTCAGCGTTTCCCCATCTCAGCCCAGAAAGCAGGTAGAACAACTTTTGTGGTGTCTTTTAGATGCCTACCAAGGTAGTTTAAAAACTATCAAGAGAACGCTTGTCTGGCACCTTCCCCGGTGGAGTTGTGCAGGGGGTGTCTTTGGAACATTTTGTCACCGGCCGACTCCAAAATTCAGCGATTCCCCATCTCAGCCCAGAAAGCAGATAGAACAACTTTTGTGGTGTCTTTTAGATGCCTACCGGAGCAATGTAAAAACTACCAGGAGAACTCCTGTCTGGCACCTTCCCCGGTGGAGTTGTGCAGGGGGTGTGTTTGGAACATTTTGTCACCAGCCGACTCCAAAATTCAGCGGTTCCCCATCTCAGCCCAGAAAGCAGGTGGAACAACTTTTGTGGTGTCTTTCAGCTGCCTACCAAGGTAGTGTAAAAACTACCAAGAGAACTCCTGTCTGGCACCTTCCCCGGTGGAGTTTTGCAGGGGGTGTGTTTGGAACATTTTGTCACCAGCCGACTCCAAAATTCAGCGGTTCCCCATCTCAGCCCAGAAAGCAGGTAGAACAACTTTTGTGGTGCCTTTCAAATGCCTACCAAGCTAGTGTAGAACCTACCAAGAGAACTCCTGTCGGGCACCTTCCCCGGTGGAGTTGTGCAGGGGGTGTGTTTGGAACATTTTGTCACCGGCCGACTCCAAAATTCAGCGGTTCCCCATCTCAGCCCAGAAAGCAGGTAGAACAACTTTTGTGGTGTCCTTTTGATGCCTACCGGAGCAATGTCAAAACTACCAGGAGAACTCCTGTCTGGCACCTTCCCCGGAGGAGTTGTGCATGGGTGTGTTTGGAACATTTTGTCACCAGCCGACTCCAAAATTCAGCGTTTCCCCATCTCAGCCCAGAAAGCAGGTAGAACAACTTTTGTGGTGTCTTTCAAATGCCTACCAAGGTAGTGTAAAAACTACCAGGAGAACTCCTGCCTGGCACCTTCCCCGGTGGAGTTGTGCATGGGGTGTGTTTGGAACATTTTGTCACCGGCCGACTCCAAAATTCAGCGGTTCCCCATCTCAGCCCAGAAAGCAGGTAGAACAACTTTTGTGCTGCCTTTCAGCTGCCTACCAAGGTAGTGTAAAAACTACTAAGAGAATTCCTGTCTGGCACCTTCCCCGGTGGAGTTGTGCAGGGGGTGTGTTTGGAACATTTTGTCACCGGCCGACTCCAAAATTCAGCGTTTCCCCATCTCAGCCCAGAAAGCAGGAAGAACAACTTTTGTGGTGTCTTTTAGATGCCTACCAAGGTAGTGTAAAAACTACCAAGAGAACGCCTGTCTGGCACCTTCCCCGGTGGAGTTGTGCAGGGGGTGTGTTTGGAACATTTTGTCACCGGCCGACTCCAAAATTCAGCGTTTCCCCATCTCAGCCCAGAAAGCAGGTAGAACAACTTTTTTGGTGTCCTTTTGATGCCTACCGGAGCAATGTAAAAACTACCAGGAGAACTCCTGTCTGGCACCTTCCCCGGTGGAGTTGTGCAGGGGGTGTGTTTGGAACATTTTGTCACCAGCCGACTCCAAAATTCAGCGGTTCCCCATCTCAGCCCAGAAAGCAGGTAGAACAACTTTTGTGGTGTCTTTCAGATGCCTACCGGAGCAATGTAAAAACTACCAGGAGAACTCCTGTCTGGCACCTTCCCCGGTGGAGTTGTGCAGGGGGTGTCTTTGGAACATTTTGTCACCGGCCGAGTCCAAAATTCAGCGATTCCCCATCTCAGCCCAGAAAGCAGATAGAACAACTTTTGTGGTGTCTTTCAGATGCCTACCGGAGCAATGTAAAAACTACCAGGAGAACTCCTGCCTGGCACCTTCCCCGGTGGAGTTGTGCATGGGGTGTGTTTGGAACATTTTGTCACCAGCCGACTCCAAAATTCAGCGGTTCCCCATCTCAGCCCAGAAAGCAGGTGGAACAACTTTTGTGGTGCCTTTTAGATGCCTACCAAGGTAGTGTAAAACTACCAAGAGAACTCCTGTCTGGCACCTTCCCCGGTGGAGTTGTGCAGGGGTTGTGTTTGGAACATTTTGTCACCAGCCGACTCCAAAATTCAGCGTTTCCCCATCTCAGCCCAGAAAGCAGGTAGAACAACTTTTGTGGTGCCTTTCAAATGCCTACCAAGCTAGTGTAGAACCTACCAAGAGAACTCCTGTCGGGCACCTTCCCCGGTGGAGTTGTGCAGGGGGGTGTGTTTGGAACATTTTGTCACCGGCCCGACTCCAAAATTCAGCGGTTCCCCATCTCAGCCCAGAAAGCAGGTAGAACAACTTTTGTGGTGTCCTTTTGATGCCTACCGGAGCAATGTAAAAACTACCAGGAGAACTCCTGTCTGGCACCTTCCCCGGTGGAGTTGTGCATGGGGTGTGTTTGGAACATTTTGTCACCAGCCGACTCCAAAATTCAGCGGTTCCCCATCTCAGCCCAGAAAGCAGGTAGAACAACTTTTGTGGTGTCTTTCAAATGCCTACCAAGGTAGTGTAAAAACTACCAGGAGAACTCCTGCCTGGCACCTTCCCCGGTGGAGTTGTGCATGGGGTGTGTTTGGAACATTTTGTCACCGGCCGACTCCAAAATTCAGCGGTTCCCCATCTCAGCCCAGAAAGCAGGTAGAACAACTTTTGTGGTGTCTTTCAGATGCCTACCGGAGCAATGTAAAAACTATCAGGAGAACTCCTGTCTGGCACCTTCCCCGGTGGAGTTGTGCAGGGGGTGTGTTTGGAACATTTTGTCACCAGCCGAGTCCAAAATTCAGCGTTTCCCCATCTCAGCCCAGAAAGCAGATAGAACATCTTTTGTGGTGTCTTTCAGATGCCTACCGGAGCAATGTAAAAACTACCAGGAGAACTCCTGCCTGGCACCTTCCCCGGTGGAGTTGTGCATGGGGTGTGTTTGGAACATTTTGTCACCAGCCGACTCCAAAATTCAGCGGTTCCCCATCTCAGCCCAGAAAGCAGGTGGAACAACTTTTGTGGTGCCTTTCAGCTGCCTACCAAGGTAGTGTAAAAACTACCAGGAGAACTCCTGCCTGGCACCTTCCCGGTGGAGTTGTGCAGGGGGGTGTGTTTGGAACATTTTGTCACCGGCCGACTCCAAAATTCAGCGGTTCCCTATCTCAGCCCAGAAAGCAGGTGGAACAACTTTTGTGGTGTCTTTTAGATGCCTACCAAGGTAGTGTAAAAACTACCAAGAGAACTCCTGTCTGGCACCTTCCCCGGTGGAGTTGTGCATGGGGTGTGTTTGGAACATTTTGTCACCAGCCGACTCCAAAATTCAGCGTTTCCCCATCTCAGCCCAGAAAGCAGGTAGAACAACTTTTGTGGTGCCTTTCAAATGCCTACCAAGCTAGTGTAGAACCTACCAAGAGAACTCCTGTCGGGCACCTTCCCCGGTGGAGTTGTGCAGGGGGTGTGTTTGGAACATTTTGTCACCGGCCGACTCCAAAATTCAGCGGTTCCCCATCTCAGCCAGAAAGCAGGGTAGAACAACTTTTGTGGTGTCCTTTTGATGCTACCGGAGCAATGTAAAAACTACCAGGAGAACTCCTGTCTGGCACCTTCCCCGGTGAGTTGTGCATGGGGTGTGTGTTTGGAACATTTTGTCACCAGCCGACTCCAAAATCAGCGGTTCCCCATCTCAGCCCAGAAAGCAGGTAGAACACTTTTGTGGTGTCTTTCAAATGCCTACCAAGGTAGTGTAAAAACTACCAGGAGAACTCCTGCCTGGCACCTTCCCCGGTGGAGTTGTGCATGGGGTGTGTTTGGAACATTTTGTCACCGGCCGACTCCAAAATTCAGCGGTTCCCCATCTCAGCCCAGAAAGCAGATAGAACAACTTTTGTGGTGTCTTTCAGATGCCTACCGGAGCAATGTAAAAAACTATCAGGAGAACTCCTGTCTGGCACCTTCCCCGGTGGAGTTGTGCAGGGGGTGTGTTTGGAACATTTTGTCACCAGCCGAGTCCAAAATTCAGCGTTTCCCCATCTCAGCCCAGAAAGCAGGTAGAACAACTTTTGTGGTGTCTTTTAGATGCCTACCAAGGTAGTGTAAAAACTATCAAGAGAACGCTTGTCTGGCACCTTCCCCGGTGGAGTTGTGCATGGGGTGTCTTGGAACATTTTGTCACCGGCCGAGTCCAAAATTCAGCGATTCCCCATCTCAGCCCAGAAAGCAGATAGAACAACTTTTGTGGTGTCTTTTAGATGCCTACCAAGGTAGTGTAAAAACTACCAGGAGAACTCCTGTCTGGCACCTTCCCCGGTGGAGTTGTGCAGGGGGTGTGTTTGGAACATTTTGTCACCAGCCGACTCCAAAATTCAGCGTTTCCCCATCTCAGCCCAGAAAGCAGGTAGAACAACTTTTGTGGTGTCTTTTAGATGCCTACCAAGGTAGTGTAAAAACTACCAAGAGAACTCCTGTCTGGCACCTTCCCCGGTAGAGTTGTGCAGGGGGTGTGTTTGGAACATTTTGTCACCAGCCGACTCCAAAATTCAGCGGTTCCCCATCTCAGCCCAGAAAGCAGGTACAACAACTTTTGTGGTGCCTTTCAAATGCCTACCAAGGTAGTGTAGAAACTACCAAGAGAACTCCTGTCTGGCACCTTCCCCGGTGGAGTTGTGCATGGGGTGTGTTTGGAACATTTTGTCACCGGCCGACTCCAAAATTCAGCGGTTCCCCATCTCAGCCCAGAAAGCAGGTAGAACAACTTTTGTGGTGCCTTTCAAATGCCTACCAAGGTAGTGTAGAAACTACCAAGAGAACTCCTGTCTGGCACCTTCCCCGGTGGAGTTGTGCATGGGGTGTGTTTGGAACATTTTGTCACCGGCCGACTCCAAAATTCAGCGGTTCCCCATCTCAGCCCAGAAATCAGATAGAACAACTTTTGTGGTGTCCTTTTGATGCCTACCGGAGCAATGTAAAAACTACCAGGAGAACTCCTGCCTGGCACCTTCCCCGGTGGAGTTGTGCAGGGGGTGTGTTTGGAACATTTTGTCACCAGCCGACTCCAAAATTCAGCGTTTCCCCATCTCAGCCCAGAAAGCAGGTAGAACAACTTTTGTGGTGTCTTTCAGATGCCTACCGGAGCAATGTAAAAACTACCAGGAGAACTCCTGTCTGGCACCTTCCCCGGTGGAGTTGTGCAGGGGGTGTCTTTGGAACATTTTGTCACCGGCCGAGTCCAAAATTCAGCGATTCCCCATCTCAGCCCAGAAAGCAGATAGAACATCTTTTGTGGTGTCTTTCAGATGCCTACCGGAGCAATGTAAAAACTACCAGGAGAACTCCTGCCTGGCACCTTCCCCGGTGGAGTTGTGCATGGGGTGTGTTTGGAACATTTTGTCACCAGCCGACTCCAAAATTCAGCGGTTCCCCATCTCAGCCCAGAAAGCAGGTGGAACAACTTTTGTGGTGCCTTTCAGCTGCCTACCAAGGTAGTGTAAAAACTACCAGGAGAACTCCTGCCTGGCACCTTCCCCGGTGGAGTTGTGCAGGGGGTGTGTTTGGAACATTTTGTCACCGGCCGACTCCAAAATTCAGCGGTTCCCTATCTCAGCCCAGAAAGCAGGTGGAACAACTTTTGTGGTGTCTTTTAGATGCCTACCAAGGTAGTGTAAAAACTACCAAGAGAACTCCTGTCTGGCACCTTCCCCGGTGGAGTTGTGCATGGGGTGTGTTTGGAACATTTTGTCACCAGCCGACTCCAAAATTCAGCGTTTCCCCATCTCAGCCCAGAAAGCAGGTAGAACAACTTTTGTGGTGCCTTTCAAATGCCTACCAAGCTAGTGTAGAACCTACCAAGAGAACTCCTGTCGGGCACCTTCCCCGGTGGAGTTGTGCAGGGGGTGTGTTTGGAACATTTTGTCACCGGCCGACTCCAAAATTCAGCGGTTCCCCATCTCAGCCCAGAAAGCAGGTAGAACAACTTTTGTGGTGTCCTTTTGATGCCTACCGGAGCAATGTAAAAACTACCAGGAGAACTCCTGTCTGGCACCTTCCCCGGTGGAGTTGTGCATGGGGTGTGTTTGGAACATTTTGTCACCAGCCGACTCCAAAATTCAGCGGTTCCCCATCTCAGCCCAGAAAGCAGGTAGAACAACTTTTGTGGTGTCTTTCAAATGCCTACCAAGGTAGTGTAAAAACTACCAGGAGAACTCCTGCCTGGCACCTTCCCCGGTGGAGTTGTGCATGGGGTGTGTTTGGAACATTTTGTCACCGGCCGACTCCAAAATTCAGCGTTTCCCCATCTCAGCCCAGAAAGCAGATAGAACAACTTTTGTGGTGTCTTTCAGATGCCTACCGGAGCAATGTAAAAACTATCAGGAGAACTCCTGCCTGGCACCTTCCCCGGTGGAGTTGTGCAGGGGGTGTGTTTGGAACATTTTGTCACCAGCCGAGTCCAAAATTCAGCGTTTCCCCATCTCAGCCCAGAAAGCAGGTAGAACAACTTTTGTGGTGTCTTTTAGATGCCTACCAAGGTAGTGTAAAAACTATCAAGAGAACGCTTGTCTGGCACCTTCCCCGGTGGAGTTGTGCATGGGGTGTCTTTGGAACATTTTGTCACCGGCCGAGTCCAAAATTCAGCGATTCCCCATCTCAGCCCAGAAAGCAGGTAGAACAACTTTTGTGGTGTCTTTTAGATGCCTACCAAGGTAGTGTAAAAACTACCAAGAGAACTCCTGTCTGGCACCTTCCCCGGTAGAGTTGTGCAGGGGGTGTGTTTGGAACATTTTGTCACCAGCCGACTCCAAAATTCAGCGGTTCCCCATCTCAGCCCAGAAAGCAGGTACAACAACTTTTGTGGTGCCTTTCAAATGCCTACCAAGGTAGTGTAGAAACTACCAAGAGAACTCCTGTCTGGCACCTTCCCCGGTGGAGTTGTGCATGGGGTGTGTTTGGAACATTTTGTCACCGGCCGACTCCAAAATTCAGCGGTTCCCCATCTCAGCCCAGAAAGCAGGTAGAACAACTTTTGTGGTGCCTTTCAAATGCCTACCAAGGTAGTGTAGAAACTACCAAGAGAACTCCTGTCTGGCACCTTCCCCGGTGGAGTTGTGCATGGGGTGTGTTTGGAACATTTTGTCACCGGCCGACTCCAAAATTCAGCGGTTCCCCATCTCAGCCCAGAAATCAGATAGAACAACTTTTGTGGTGTCCTTTTGATGCCTACCGGAGCAATGTAAAAACTACCAGGAGAACTCCTGCCTGGCACCTTCCCCGGTGGAGTTGTGCAGGGGGTGTGTTTGGAACATTTTGTCACCAGCCGACTCCAAAATTCAGCGTTTCCCCATCTCAGCCCAGAAAGCAGGTAGAACAACTTTTGTGGTGTCTTTCAGATGCCTACCGGAGCAATGTAAAAACTACCAGGAGAACTCCTGTCTGGCACCTTCCCCGGTGGAGTTGTGCAGGGGGTGTGTTTGGAACATTTTGTCACCAGCCGACTCCAAAATTCAGCGTTTCCCCATCTCAGCCCAGAAAGCAGGTAGAACAACTTTTGTGGTGCCTTTCAGCTGCCTACCAAGGTAGCGTAAAAACTACTAAGAGAACTCCTGTCTGGCACCTTCCCCGGTGGAGTTGTGCATGGGGTGTGTTTGGAACATTTTGTCACCGGCCGACTCCAAAATTCAGCGATTCCCCATCTCAGCCCAGAAAGCAGATAGAACAACTTTTGTGGTGTCTTTTAGATGCCTACCGGAGCAATGTAAAAACTACCAAGAGAACTCCTGTCTGGCACCTTCCCTGGTGGAGTTGTGCAGGGGGTGTGTTTGGAACATTTTGTCACCAGCCGACTCCAAAATTCAGCGGTTCCCCATCTCAGCCCAGAAAGCAGGTGGAACAACTTTTGTGGTGTCTTTCAGCTGCCTACCAAGGTAGTGTAAAAACTACCAAGAGAACTCCTGTCTGGCACCTTCCCCGGTGGAGTTGTGCAGGGGGTGTCTTTGGAACATTTTGTCACCAGCCGACTCCAAAATTCAGCGGTTCCCCATCTCAGCCCAGAAAGCAGGTAGAACAACTTTTGTGGTGCTTTTCAAATGCCTACCAAGCTAGTGTAGAACCTACCAAGAGAACTCCTGTCGGGCGCCTTCCCCGGTGGAGTTGTGCAGGGGGTGTGTTTGGAACATTTTGTCACCGGCCGACTCCAAAATTCAGCGGTTCCCCATCTCAGCCCAGAAAGCAGGTAGAACAACTTTTGTGGTGTCCTTTTGATGCCTACCGGAGCAATGTAAAAACTACCAGGAGAACTCCTGTCTGGCACCTTCCCCGGTGGAGTTGTGCATGGGGTGTGTTTGGAACATTTTGTCACCAGCCGACTCCAAAATTCAGCGGTTCCCCATCTCAGCCCAGAAAGCAGGTAGAACAACTTTTGTGGTGTCTTTCAAATGCCTACCAAGGTAGTGTAAAAACTACCAGGAGAACTCCTGCCTGGCACCTTCCCCGGTGGAGTTGTGCATGGGGTGTGTTTGGAACATTTTGTCACCGGCCGACTCCAAAATTCAGCGGTTCCCCATCTCAGCCCAGAAAGCAGGTAGAACAACTTTTGTGCTGCCTTTCAGCTGCCTACCAAGGTAGTGTAAAAACTACTAAGAGAATTCCTGTCTGGCACCTTCCCCGGTGGAGTTGTGCAGGGGGTGTGTTTGGAACATTTTGTCACCGGCCGACTCCAAAATTCAGCGTTTCCCCATCTCAGCCCAGAAAGCAGGAAGAACAACTTTTGTGGTGTCTTTTAGATGCCTACCAAGGTAGTGTAAAAACTACCAAGAGAACTCCTGTCTGGCACCTTCCCCGGTGGAGTTGTGCAGGGGGTGTGTTTGGAACATTTTGTCACCGGCCGACTCCAAAATTCAGCGTTTCCCCATCTCAGCCCAGAAAGCAGGAAGAACAACTTTTTTGGTGTCCTTTTGATGCCTACCGGAGCAATGTAAAAACTACCAGGAGAACTCCTGTCTGGCACCTTCCGTGGTGGAGTTGTGCAGGGGGTGTGTTTGGAACATTTTGTCACCAGCCGACTCCAAAATTCAGCGGTTCCCCATCTCAGCCCAGAAAGCAGGTAGAACAACTTTTGTGGTGTCTTTCAGATGCCTACCGGAGCAATGTAAAAACTACCAGGAGAACTCCTGTCTGGCACCTTCCCCGGTGGAGTTGTGCAGGGGGTGTCTTTGGAACATTTTGTCACCGGCCGAGTCCAAAATTCAGCGATTCCCCATCTCAGCCCAGAAAGCAGATAGAACATCTTTTGTGGTGTCTTTCAGATGCCTACCGGAGCAATGTAAAAACTACCAGGAGAACTCCTGCCTGGCACCTTCCCCGGTGGAGTTGTGCATGGGGTGTGTTTGGAACATTTTGTCACCAGCCGACTCCAAAATTCAGCGGTTCCCCATCTCAGCCCAGAAAGCAGGTGGAACAACTTTTGTGGTGCCTTTCAGCTGCCTACCAAGGTAGTGTAAAAACTACCAGGAGAACTCCTGCCTGGCACCTTCCCCGGTGGAGTTGTGCAGGGGGTGTGTTTGGAACATTTTGTCACCGGCCGACTCCAAAATTCAGCGGTTCCCTATCTCAGCCCAGAAAGCAGGTGGAACAACTTTTGTGGTGTCTTTTAGATGCCTACCAAGGTAGTGTAAAAACTACCAAGAGAACTCCTGTCTGGCACCTTCCCCGGTGGAGTTGTGCATGGGGTGTGTTTGGAACATTTTGTCACCAGCCGACTCCAAAATTCAGCGTTTCCCCATCTCAGCCCAGAAAGCAGGTAGAACAACTTTTGTGGTGCCTTTCAAATGCCTACCAAGCTAGTGTAGAACCTACCAAGAGAACTCCTGTCGGGCACCTTCCCCGGTGGAGTTGTGCAGGGGGTGTTTTTGGAACATTTTGTCACCGGCCGACTCCAAAATTCAGCGGTTCCCCATCTCAGCCCAGAAAGCAGGTAGAACAACTTTTGTGGTGTCCTTTTGATGCCTACCGGAGCAATGTAAAAACTACCAGGAGAACTCCTGTCTGGCACCTTCCCCGGTGGAGTTGTGCATGGGGTGTGTTTGGAACATTTTGTCACCAGCCGACTCCAAAATTCAGCGGTTCCCCATCTCAGCCCAGAAAGCAGGTAGAACAACTTTTGTGGTGTCTTTCAAATGCCTACCAAGGTAGTGTAAAAACTACCAGGAGAACTCCTGCCTGGCACCTTCCCCGGTGGAGTTGTGCATGGGGTGTGTTTGGAACATTTTGTCACCGGCCGACTCCAAAATTCAGCGGTTCCCCATCTCAGCCCAGAAAGCAGGTAGAACAACTTTTGTGCTGCCTTTCAGCTGCCTACCGGAGCAATGTAAAAACTACTAAGAGAATTCCTGTCTGGCACCTTCCCCGGTGGAGTTGTGCAGGGGGTGTGTTTGGAACATTTTGTCACCGGCCGACTCCAAAATTCAGCGTTTCCCCATCTCAGCCCAGAAAGCAGGAAGAGCAACTTTTGTGGTGTCTTTTAGATGCCTACCAAGGTAGTGTAAAAACTACCAAGAGAACTCGTGTCTGGCACCTTCCCCGGTGGAGTTGTGCAGGGGGTGTGTTTGGAACATTTTGTCACCAGCCGACTCCAAAATTCAGCGTTTCCCCATCTCAGCCCAGAAAGCAGGTAGAACAACTTTTGTGGTGTCTTTTAGATGCCTACCAAGGTAGTGTAAAAACTACCAAGAGAACTCCTGTCTGGCACCTTCCCCGGTAGAGTTGTGCAGGGGGTGTGTTTGGAACATTTTGTCACCAGCCGACTCCAAAATTCAGCGGTTCCCCATCTCAGCCCAGAAAGCAGGTACAACAACTTTTGTGGTGCCTTTCAAATGCCTACCAAGGTAGTGTAGAAACTACCAAGAGAACTCCTGTCTGGCACCTTCCCCGGTGGAGTTGTGCATGGGGTGTGTTTGGAACATTTTGTCACCGGCCGACTCCAAAATTCAGCGGTTCCCCATCTCAGCCCAGAAAGCAGGTAGAACAACTTTTGTGGTGTCTTTCAAATGCCTACCAAGGTAGTGTAAAAACTACCAGGAGAACTCCTGCCTGGCACCTTCCCCGGTGGAGTTGTGCATGGGGTGTGTTTGGAACATTTTGTCACCGGCCGACTCCAAAATTCAGCGGTTCCCCATCTCAGCCCAGAAAGCAGGTAGAACAACTTTTGTGGTGCCTTTCAGATGCCTACCGGAGCAATGTAAAAACTACCAGGAGAACTCCTGTCTGGCACCTTCCCCGGTGGAGTTGTGCAGGGGGTGTGTTTGGAACATTTTGTCACCAGCCGACTCCAAAATTCAGCGGTTCCCCATCTCAGCCCAGAAAGCAGGTAGAACAACTTTTGTGGTGCCTTTCAGCTGCCTACCAAGGTAGCGTAAAAACTACTAAGAGAACTCCTGTCTGGCACCTTCCCCGGTGGAGTTGTGCAGGGGGTGTCTTTGGAACATTTTGTCACCGGCCGAGTCCAAAATTCAGCGATTCCCCATCTCAGCCCAGAAAGCAGATAGAACAACTTTTGTGGTGTCTTTCAGATGCCTACCGGAGCAATGTAAAAACTACCAGGAGAACTCCTGCCTGGCACCTTCCCCGGTGGAGTTGTGCAGGGGGTGTGTTTGGAACATTTTGTCACCAGCCGAGTCCAAAATTCAGCGGTTCCCCATCTCAGCCCAGAAAGCAGGTGGAACAACTTTTGTGGTGTCTTTCAAATGCCTACCAAGGTAGTGTAAAAACTACCAGGAGAACTCCTGCCTGGCACCTTCCCCGGTGGAGTTGTGCATGGGGTGTGTTTGGAACATTTTGTCACCGGCCGACTCCAAAATTCAGCGGTTCCCCATCTCAGCCCAGAAAGCAGGTAGAACAACTTTTGTGGTGTCTTTCAGATGCCTACCAGAGCAATGTAAAAACTACCAGGAGAACTCCTGTCTGGCACCTTCCCCGGTGGAGTTGTGCAGGGGGTGTGTTTGGAACATTTTGTCACCAGCCGACTCCAAAATTCAGCGGTTCCCCATCTCAGCCCAGAAAGCAGGTAGAACAACTTTTGTGGTGCCTTTCAGATGCCTACCAAGGTAGTGTAAAAACTACCAAGAGAACTCCTGTCTGGCACCTTCCCCGGTGGAGTTGTGCATGGGGTGTTTTTGGAACATTTTGTCACCAGCTGTCTCCAAAATTCAGCGGTTCCCCATCTCAGCCCAGAAAGCAGGTAGAACAACTTTTGTGGTGCCTTTCAGCTGCCTACCAAGGTAGCGTAAAAACTACTAAGAGAACTCCTGTCTGGCACCTTCCCCGGTGGAGTTGTGCAGGGGGTGTCTTTGGAACATTTTGTCACCGGCCGACTCCAAAATTAAGCGATTCCCCATCTCAGCCCAGAAAGCAGATAGAACAACTTTTGTGGTGTCTTTCAGATGCCTACCGGAGCAATGTAAAAACTACCAGGAGAACTCCTGTCTGGCACCTTCCCCGGTGGAGTTGTGCAGGGGGTGTTTTTGGAAACTTTTTGTCACCGGCCGACTCCAAAATTCAGCGGTTCCCCATCTCAGCCCAGAAAGCAGGTAGAACAACTTTTGTGGTGTCTTTCAGATGCCTACCGGAGCAATGTAAAAACTACCAGGAGAACTCCTGTCTGGCACCTTCCCCGGTGGAGTTGTGCATGGGGTGTCTTTGGAACATTTTGTCACCAGCCGAGTCCAAAATTCAGCTGTTCCCCATCTCAGCCCAGAAAGCAGGTAGAACAACTTTTGTGGTGTCTTTTAGATGCCTACCAAGGTAGTGTAAAAACTATCAAGAGAACGCTTGTCTGGCACCTTCCCCGGTGGAGTTGTGCATGGGGTGTCTTTGGAACATTTTGTCACCGGCCGAGTCCAAAATTCAGCGTTTCCCCATCTCAGCCCAGAAAGCAGATAGAACAACTTTTGTGGTGTCTTTCAGATGCCTACCAAGGTAGTGTAAAAACTACCAGGAGAACTCCTGTCTGGCACCTTCCCCAGTGGAGTTGTGCAGGGGGTGTGTTTGGAACATTTTGTCACCAGCCGACTCCAAAATTCAGCGTTTCCCCATCTCAGCCCAGAAAGCAGGTAGAACAACTTTTGTGGTGTCTTTTAGATGCCTACCAAGGTAGTGTAAAAACTACCAAGAGAACTCCTGTCTGGCACCTTCCCCGGTGGAGTTGTGCAGGGGGTGTGTTTGGAACATTTTGTCACCAGCCGACTCCAAAATTCAGCGGTTCCCCATCTCAGCCCAGAAAGCAGGTAGAACAACTTTTGTGGTGCCTTTCAAATGCCTACCAAGGTAGTGTAGAAACTACCAAGAGAACTCCTGTCTGGCACCTTCCCCGGTGGAGTTGTGCATGGGGTGTGTTTGGAACATTTTGTCACCGGCCGACTCCAAAATTCAGCGGTTCCCCATCTCAGCCCAGAAAGCAGGTAGAACAACTTTTGTGGTGTCTTTCAAATGCCTACCAAGGTAGTGTAAAAACTACCAGGAGAACTCCTGCCTGGCACCTTCCCCGGTGGAGTTGTGCAGGGGGTGTGTTTGGAACATTTTGTCACCGGCCGACTCCAAAATTCAGCGGTTCCCCATCTCAGCCCAGAAAGCAGGTAGAACATCTTTTGTGGTGTCTTTCAGATGCCTACCGGAGCAATGTAAAAACTACCAGGAGAACTCCTGTCTGGCACCTTCCCCGGTGGAGTTGTGCAGGGGGTGTCTTTGGAACATTTTGTCACCGGCCGACTCCAACATTCAGCGGTTCCCCGTCTCAGCCCAGAAAGCAGGTAGAACAACTTTTGTGGTGCCTTTCAAATGCCTACCAAGGTAGTGTAGAAACTACCAAGAGAACTCCTGTCTGGCACCTTCCCCGGTGGAGTTGTGCATGGGGTGTGTTTGGAACATTTTGTCACCGGCCGACTCCAAAATTCAGCGGTTCCCCATCTCAGCCCAGAAAGCAGGTAGAACAACTTTTGTGGTGTCCTTTTGATGCCTACCGGAGCAATGTAAAAACTACCAGGAGAACTCCTGTCTGGCACCTTCCCCGGTGGAGTTGTGCATGGGGTGTGTTTGGAACATTTTGTCACCAGCCGACTCCAAAATTCAGCGGTTCCCCATCTCAGCCCAGAAAGCAGGTAGAACAACTTTTGTGGTGCCTTTCAGCTGCCTACCAAGGTAGTGTAAAAACTACCAGGAGAACTCCTGCCTGGCACCTTCCCCGGTGGAGTTGTGCATGGGGTGTGTTTGGAACATTTTGTCACCAGCCGACTCCAAAATTCAGCGGTTCCCCATCTCAGCCCAGAAAGCAGGTAGAACAACTTTTGTGCTGCCTTTCAGCTGCCTACCAAGGTAGTGTAAAAACTACTAAGAGAATTCCTGTCTGGCACCTTCCCCGGTGGAGTTGTGCAGGGGGTGTGTTTGGAACATTTTGTCACCGGCCGAGTCCAAAATTCAGCGTTTCCCCATCTCAGCCCAGAAAGCAGGTAGAACAACTTTTGTGGTGTCTTTTAGATGCCTACCAAGGTAGTGTAAAAACTACCAAGAGAACTCCTGTCTGGCACCTTCCCCGGTGGAGTTGTGCAGGGGGTGTGTTTGGAACATTTTGTCACCAGCCGACTCCAAAATTCAGCGGTTCCCCATCTCAGCCCAGAAAGCAGGAAGAACAACTTTTGTTGTGCCTTTCAGCTGCCTACCAAGGTAGTGTAAAAACTATCAAGAGAACTCTTGTCTGGCACCTTCCCCGGTGGAGTTGTGCAGGGGGTGTGTTTGGAACATTTTGTCACCAGCCGACTCCAAAATTCAGCGGTTCCGCATCTCAGCCCAGAAAGCAGGTAGAACAACTTTTGTGGTGTCTTTTAGATGCCTACCGGAGCAATGTAAAAACTACCAGGAGAACTCCTGTCTGGCACCTTCCCCGGTGGAGTTGTGCAGGGGGTGTCTTTGGAACATTTTGTCACCGGCCGACTCCAAAATTCAGCGTTTCCCCATCTCAGCCCAGAAAGCAGGTAGAACAACTTTTTTGGTGTCCTTTTGATGCCTACCGGAGCAATGTAAAAACTACCAGGAGAACTCCTGTCTGGCACCTTCCCCGGTGGAGTTGTGCATGGGGTGTCTTTGGAACATTTTGTCACCGGCCGAGTCCAAAATTCAGCGATTCCCCATCTCAGCCCAGAAAGCAGGTAGAACAACTTTTGTGGTGTCTTTCAGATGCCTACTGGAGCAATGTAAAAACTCCCAGGAGAACTCCTGTCTGGCACCTTCCCCGGTGGAGTTGTGCAGGGGGTGTGTTTGGAACATTTTGTCACCAGCCGAGTCCAAAATTCAGCTGTTCCCCATCTCAGCCCAGAAAGCAGGTAGAACAACTTTTGTGGTGTCTTTCAGATGCCTACCAAGGTAGTGTAAAAACTACTAAGAGAACTCCTGTCTGGCACCTTCCCCGGTGGAGTTGTGCAGGGGGTGTGTTTGGAACATTTTGTCACCGGCCGACTCCAAAATTCAGCGGTTCCCCATCTCAGCCCAGAAAGCAGGTAGAACAACTTTTGTGGTGCCTTTCAGCTGCCTACCAAGGTAGTGTAAAAACTACTAAGAGAACTCCTGTCTGGCACCTTCCCCGGTGGAGTTGTGCATGGGGTGTGTTTGGAACATTTTGTCACCGGCCGACTCCAAAATTCAGCGGTTCCCCATCTCTAGCCCAGAAAGCAGGTACAACAACTTTTCTTGTGCCTTTCAGCTGCCTACCAGAGCAATGTAAAATCTACCAAGAGAACTCCTGTCTGGCACCTTCCCCGGTGGAGTTGTGCAGGGGGTGTCTTTGGAACATTTTGTCACCAGCCGACTCCAAAATTCAGAGGTTCCCCATCTCAAGCCCAGAAAGCAGGTAGAACATCTTTTGTGGTGTCTTTTAGATGCCTACCAAGGTAGTGTAAAAACTACCAGGAGAACTCCTGTCTGGCACCTTCCCCGGTG
Source organism: Falco biarmicus (assembly GCF_023638135.1). Classification (NCBI taxonomy): domain Eukaryota; kingdom Metazoa; phylum Chordata; class Aves; order Falconiformes; family Falconidae; genus Falco; species Falco biarmicus. The sequence goes on from NW_026611930.1 coordinate 24,013, forward strand.
GAGTTGTGCAGGGGGTGTGTTTGGAACATTTTGTCACCAGCCGAGTCCAAAACTCAGCGTTTCCCCATCTCAGCCCAGAAAGCAGGTAGAACAACTTTTGTGGTGCCTTTCTGATGTCTACCAAGGAAGTGTAAAATCTACCAAGAGAACGCTTGTCTGGCACCTTCCCCGGTGGAGTTGTGCATGGGGTGTTTTTGGAACATTTTGTCACCAGCCGAGTCCAAAATTCAGCGTTTCCCCATCTCAGCCCAGAAAGCAGGTAGAACAACTTTTGTGGTGCCTTTCAGCTGCCTACCAAGGTAGTGTAAAAACTACTAAAAGAACTCCTGTCTGGCACCTTCCCCGGTGGAGTTGTGCATGGGGTGTGTTTGGAACATTTTGTCACCAGCCGACTCCAAAATTCAGCGGTTCCCCATCTCAGCCCAGAAAGCAGGTAGAACATCTTCTGTGGTGTCTTTTAGATGCCTACCAAGGTAGTGTAGAAACTACCAAGAGAACTCCTGTCTGGCACCTTCCCCGGTGGAGTTGTGCAGGGGGTGTGTTTGGAACATTTTGTCACCGGCCGACTCCAAAATTCAGCGGTTCCCCATCTCAGCCCAGAAAGCAGGTAGAACAACTTTTGTGGTGTCTTTCAGATGCCTACCGGAGCAATGTAAAAACTACCAGGAGAACTCCTGTCTGGCACCTTCCCCGGTGGAGTTGTGCAGGGGGGTGTGTTTGGAACATTTTGTCACCAGCCGACTCCAAAATTCAGCGGTTCCCCCATCTCAGCCCAGAAAGCAGGTAGAACAACTTTTGTGGTGTCTTTCAGATGCCTACCGGAGCAATGTAAAAAACTACCAGGAGAACTCCTGCCTGGCACCTTCCCCGGTGGAGTTGTGCAGGGGGGTGTGTTTGGAACATTTTGTCACCAGCCGACTCCAAAATTCAGCGTTTCCCCATCTCAGCCCAGAAAGCAGGTAGAACAACTTTTGTGGTGTCTTTTAGATGCCTACCAAGGTAGTGTAAAAACTATCAAGAGAACGCTTGTCTGGCACCTTCCCCGGTGGAGTTTGTGCATGGGGTGTCTTTGGAACATTTTGTCACCGGCCGAGTCCAAAATTCAGCGATTCCCCATCTCAGCCCAGAAAGCAGATAGAACAACTTTTGTGGTGTCTTTTAGATGCCTACCGGAGCAATGTAAAAACTACCAGGAGAACTCCTGTCTGGCACCTTCCCTGGTGGAGTTGTGCAGGGGGTGTGTTTGGAACATTTTGTCACCAGCCGAGTCCAAAATTCAGCGATTCCCCATCTCAGCCCAGAAAGCAGATAGAACAACTTTTGTGGTGTCTTTCAGATGCCTACCGGAGCAATGTAAAAAACTACCAGGAGAACTCCTTGCCTGGCACCTTCCCCGGTGGAGTTGTGCATGGGGTGTTTTTGGAACATTTTGTCACCAGCCGACTCCAAAATTCAGCGGTTCCCCATCTCAGCCCAGAAAGCAGGTGGAACAACTTTTGTGCTGCCTTTCAGCTGCCTACCAAGGTAGTGTAAAAACTAGCAGGAGAACTCCTGCCTGGCACCTTCCCCGGTGGAGTTGTGCATGGGGGTGTGTTTGGAACATTTTGTCACCGGCCGACTCCAAAATTCAGCGGTTCCCTATCTCAGCCAGAAAGCAGGTAGAACATCTTTTGTGGTGTCTTTCAGATGCCTACCGGAGCAATGTAAAAACTACTAAGAGAATTCCTGTCTGGCACCTTCCCCGGTGGAGTTGTGCAGGGGGTGTGTTTGGAACATTTTGTCACCGGCCGACTCCAAAATTCAGCGTTTCCCCATCTCAGCCCAGAAAGCAGGTAGAACAACTTTTGTGGTGTCTTTTAGATGCCTACCAAGGTAGTGTAAAAAACTACCAAGAGAACTCCTGTCTGGCACCTTCCCCGGTGGAGTTGTGCAGGGGGTGTGTTTGGAACATTTTGTCACCGGCCGACTCCAAAATTCAGCGTTTCCCCATCTCAGCCCAGAAAGCAGGTAGAACAACTTTTGTGGTGTCTTTCAGATGCCTACCGGAGCAATGTAAAAACTATCAGGAGGACTCCTGTCTGGCACCTTCCCCGGTGGAGTTGTGCAGGGGGTGTGTTTGGAACATTTCGTCACCAGCCGACTCCAAAATTCAGCGGTTCCCCATCTCAGCCCAGAAAGCAGGTAGAACAACTTTTGATGTGTCTTTTAGATGCCTACCAAGGTAGTGTAAAAACTATCAAGAGAACGCTTGTCTGGCACCTTCCCCGGTGGAGTTGTGCATGGGGTGTCTTTGGAACATTTTGTCACCGGCCGAGTCCAAAATTCAGCGTTTCCCCATCTCAGCCCAGAAAGCAGATAGAACAACTTTTGTGGTGTCTTTTAAGATGCCTACCGGAGCAATGTAAAAACTACCAGGAGAACTCCTGTCTGGCACCTTCCCCGGTGGAGTTGTTGCAGGGGGTGTGTTTGGAACATTTTGTCACCAGCCGACTCCAAAATTCAGCGGTTCCCCATCTCAGCCCAGAAAGCAGGTAGAACAACTTTTGTGGTGTCTTTTAGATGCCTACCAAGGTAGTGTAAAAACTACCAAGAGAACTCCTGTCTGGCACCTTCCCCGGTAGAGTTGTGCAGGGGGTGTGTTTGGAACATTTTGTCACCAGCCGACTCCAAAATTCAGCGTTTCCCCATCTCAGCCCAGAAAGCAGGTACAACAACTTTTGTGGTGCCTTTCAAATGCCTACCAAGGTAGTGTAGAAACTACCAAGAGAACTCCTGTCTGGCACCTTCCCCGGTGGAGTTGTGCATGGGGGTGTGTTTGGAACATTTTGTCACCGGCCGACTCCAAAATTCAGCGGTTCCCCATCTCAGCCCAGAAAGCAGGTAGAACAACTTTTGTGGTGCCTTTCAGCTGCCTACCAAGGTACTGTAAAAACTACCAGGAGAACTCCTGTCTGGCACCTTCCCCGGTGGAGTTGTGCATGGGGTGTGTTTGGAACATTTTGTCACCGGCCGACTCCAAAATTCAGCGGTTCCCTATCTCAGCCCAGAAAGCAGGTAGAACATCTTTTGTGGTGTCTTTCAGATGCCTACCGGAGCAATGTAAAAACTACTAAGAGAATTCCTGTCTGGCACCTTCCCCGGTGGAGTTGTGCAGGGGGTGTGTTTGGAACATTTTGTCACCGGCCGACTCCAAAATTCAGCGTTTCCCCATCTCAGCCCAGAAAGCAGGTAGAACAACTTTTGTGGTGTCTTTTAGATGCCTACCAAGGTAGTGTAAAAACTACCAAGAGAACTCCTGTCTGGCACCTTCCCCGGTGGAGTTGTGCAGGGGGTGTGTTTGGAACATTTTGTCACCGGCCGACTCCAAAATTCAGCGTTTCCCCATCTCAGCCCAGAAAGCAGGTAGAACAACTTTTGTGGTGTCTTTCAGATGCCTACCGGAGCAATGTAAAAACTACCAGGAGAACTCCTGTCTGGCACCTTCCCCGGTGGAGTTGTGCAGGGGGTGTGTTTGGAACATTTTGTCACCAGCCGACTCCAAAATTCAGCGTTTCCCCATCTCAGCCCAGAAAGCAGGTAGAACAACTTTTGATGTGTCTTTTAGATGCCTACCAAGGTAGTGTAAAAACTATCAAGAGAACGCTTGTCTGGCACCTTCCCCGGTGGAGTTGTGCAGGGGGTGTCTTTGGAACATTTTGTCACCGGCCGAGTCCAAAATTCAGCGTTTCCCCATCTCAGCCCAGAAAGCAGATAGAACAACTTTTGTGGTGTCTTTAAGATGCCTACCGGAGCAATGTAAAAACTACCAGGAGAACTCCTGTCTGGCACCTTCCCCGGTGGAGTTGTGCAGGGGGTGTGTTTGGAACATTTTGTCACCAGCCGACTCCAAAATTCAGCGTTTCCCCATCTCAGCCCAGAAAGCAGGTAGAACAACTTTTGTGGTGTCTTTTAGATGCCTACCAAGGTAGTGTAAAAACTACCAAGAGAACTCCTGTCTGGCACCTTCCCCGGTAGAGTTGTGCAGGGGGTGTGTTTGGAACATTTTGTCACCAGCCGACTCCAAAATTCAGCGGTTCCCCATCTCAGCCCAGAAAGCAGGTAGAACAACTTTTGTGGTGCCTTTCAAATGCCTACCAAGGTAGTGTAGAAACTACCAAGAGAACTCCTGTCTGGCACCTTCCCCGGTGGAGTTGTGCATGGGGTGTGTTTGGAACATTTTGTCACCGGCCGACTCCAAAATTCAGCGGTTCCCCATCTCAGCCCAGAAAGCAGGTAGAACAACTTTTGTGGTGTCTTTCAAATGCCTACCAAGGTAGTGTAAAAACTACCAGGAGAACTCCTGTCTGGCACCTTCCCCGGTGGAGTTGTGCATGGGGTGTGTTTGGAACATTTTGTCACCGGCCGACTCCAAAATTCAGCGGTTCCCCATCTCAGCCCAGAAAGCAGATAGAACAACTTTTGTGGTGTCTTTCAGATGCCTACCGGAGCAATGTAAAAACTACCAGGAGAACTCCTGCCTGGCACCTTCCCCGGTGGAGTTGTGCAGGGGGTGTGTTTGGAACATTTTGTCACCAGCCGAGTCCAAAATTCAGCGGTTCCCCATCTCAGCCCAGAAAGCAGGTGGAACAACTTTTGTGGTGTCTTTCAAATGCCTACCAAGGTAGTGTAAAAACTACCAGGAGAACTCCTGCCTGGCACCTTCCCCGGTGGAGTTGTGCATGGGGTGTGTTTGGAACATTTTGTCACCGGCCGACTCCAAAATTCAGCGGTTCCCCATCTCAGCCCAGAAAGCAGGTAGAACAACTTTTGTGGTGTCTTTCAGATGCCTACCAGAGCAATGTAAAAACTACCAGGAGAACTCCTGTCTGGCACCTTCCCCGGTGGAGTTGTGCAGGGGGTGTGTTTGGAACATTTTGTCACCAGCCGACTCCAAAATTCAGCGTTTCCCCATCTCAGCCCAGAAAGCAGGTAGAACAACTTTTGTGGTGCCTTTCAGATGCCTACCAAGGTAGTGTAAAAACTACCAAGAGAACTCCTGTCTGGCACCTTCCCCGGTGGAGTTGTGCATGGGGTGTTTTTGGAACATTTTGTCACCAGCTGACTCCAAAATTCAGCGGTTCCCCATCTCAGCCCAGAAAGCAGGTAGAACAACTTTTGTGGTGCCTTTCAGCTGCCTACCAAGGTAGCGTAAAAACTACTAAGAGAACTCCTGTCTGGCACCTTCCCCGGTGGAGTTGTGCATGGGGTGTGTTTGGAACATTTTGTCACCGGCCGACTCCAAAATTAAGCGATTCCCCATCTCAGCCCAGAAAGCAGATAGAACAACTTTTGTGGTGTCTTTCAGATGCCTACCGGAGCAATGTAAAAACTACCAGGAGAACTCCTGTCTGGCACCTTCCCCGGTGGAGTTGTGCAGGGGGTGTTTTTGGAAACTTTTTGTCACCAGCCGACTCCAAAATTCAGCGGTTCCCCATCTCAGCCCAGAAAGCAGGTAGAACAACTTTTGTGGTGTCTTTCAGATGCCTACCGGAGCAATGTAAAAACTACCAGGAGAACTCCTGTCTGGCACCTTCCCCGGTGGAGTTGTGCATGGGGTGTGTTTGGAACATTTTGTCACCAGCCGAGTCCAAAATTCAGCGTTTCCCCATCTCAGCCCAGAAAGCAGGTAGAACAACTTTTGTGGTGTCTTTTAGATGCCTACCAAGGTAGTGTAAAAACTATCAAGAGAACGCTTGTCTGGCACCTTCCCCGGTGGAGTTGTGCAGGGGGTGTCTTTGGAACATTTTGTCACCGGCCGAGTCCAAAATTCAGCGTTTCCCCATCTCAGCCCAGAAAGCAGATAGAACAACTTTTGTGGTGTCTTTCAGCTGCCTACCAAGGTAGTGTAAAAACTACCAGGAGAACTCCTGTCTGGCACCTTCCCCAGTGGAGTTGTGCAGGGGGTGTGTTTGGAACATTTTGTCACCAGCCGACTCCAAAATTCAGCGTTTCCCCATCTCAGCCCAGAAAGCAGGTAGAACAACTTTTGTGGTGTCTTTTAGATGCCTACCAAGGTAGTGTAAAAACTACCAAGAGAACTCCTGTCTGGCACCTTCCCCGGTGGAGTTGTGCAGGGGGTGTGTTTGGAACATTTTGTCACCAGCCGACTCCAAAATTCAGCGGTTCCCCATCTCAGCCCAGAAAGCAGGTAGAACAACTTTTGTGGTGCCTTTCAAATGCCTACCAAGGTAGTGTAGAAACTACCAAGAGAACTCCTGTCTGGCACCTTCCCCGGTAGAGTTGTGCAGGGGGTGTGTTTGGAACATTTTGTCACCAGCCGACTCCAAAATTCAGCGGTTCCCCATCTCAGCCCAGAAAGCAGGTAGAACAACTTTTGTGGTGCCTTTCAAATGCCTACCAAGGTAGTGTAGAAACTACCAAGAGAACTCCTGTCTGGCACCTTCCCCGGTGGAGTTGTGCATGGGGTGTGTTTGGAACATTTTGTCACCGGCCGACTCCAAAATTCAGCGGTTCCCCATCTCAGCCCAGAAAGCAGGTAGAACAACTTTTGTGGTGTCTTTCAAATGCCTACCAAGGTAGTGTAAAAACTACCAGGAGAACTCCTGTCTGGCACCTTCCCCGGTGGAGTTGTGCATGGGGTGTGTTTGGAACATTTTGTCACCGGCCGACTCCAAAATTCAGCGGTTCCCCATCTCAGCCCAGAAAGCAGGTAGAACAACTTTTGTGGTGTCTTTCAGATGCCTACCGGAGCAATGTAAAAACTACCAGGAGAACTCCTGTCTGGCACCTTCCCCGGTGGAGTTGTGCATGGGGTGTGTTTGGAACATTTTGTCACCAGCCGACTCCAAAATTCAGCGGTTCCCCATCTCAGCCCAGAAAGCAGGTAGAACAACTTTTGTGGTGCCTTTCAGCTGCCTACCAAGGTAGCGTAAAAACTACTAAGAGAACTCCTGTCTGGCACCTTCCGTGGTGGAGTTGTGCATGGGGTGTGTTTGGAACATTTTGTCACCGGCCGAGTCCAAAATTCAGCGATTCCCCATCTCAGCCCAGAAAGCAGATAGAACAACTTTTGTGGTGTCTTTCAGATGCCTACCGGAGCAATGTACCAGGAGAACTCCTGCCTGGCACCTTCCCCGGTGGAGTTGTGCAGGGGGTGTGTTTGGAACATTTTGTCACCAGCCGAGTCCAAAATTCAGCGGTTCCCCATCTCAGCCCAGAAAGCAGGTGGAACAACTTTTGTGGTGTCTTTCAAATGCCTACCAAGGTAGTGTAAAAACTACCAGGAGAACTCCTGCCTGGCACCTTCCCCGGTGGAGTTGTGCATGGGGTGTGTTTGGAACATTTTGTCACCGGCCGACTCCAAAATTCAGCGGTTCCCCATCTCAGCCCAGAAAGCAGGTAGAACAACTTTTGTGGTGTCTTTCAGATGCCTACCAGAGCAATGTAAAAACTACCAGGAGAACTCCTGTCTGGCACCTTCCCCGGTGGAGTTGTGCAGGGGGTGTGTTTGGAACATTTTGTCACCAGCCGACTCCAAAATTCAGCGTTTCCCCATCTCAGCCCAGAAAGCAGGTAGAACAACTTTTGTGGTGCCTTTCAGATGCCTACCAAGGTAGTGTAAAAACTACCAAGAGAACTCCTGTCTGGCACCTTCCCCGGTGGAGTTGTGCATGGGGTGTTTTTGGAACATTTTGTCACCAGCTGACTCCAAAATTCAGCGGTTCCCCATCTCAGCCCAGAAAGCAGGTAGAACAACTTTTGTGGTGCCTTTCAGCTGCCTACCAAGGTAGCGTAAAAACTACTAAGAGAACTCCTGTCTGGCACCTTCCCCGGTGGAGTTGTGCAGGGGGTGTCTTTGGAACATTTTGTCACCGGCCGACTCCAAAATTAAGCGATTCCCCATCTCAGCCCAGAAAGCAGATAGAACAACTTTTGTGGTGTCTTTCAGATGCCTACCGGAGCAATGTAAAAACTACCAGGAGAACTCCTGTCTGGCACCTTCCCCGGTGGAGTTGTGCAGGGGGTGTTTTTGGAAACTTTTTGTCACCAGCCGACTCCAAAATTCAGCGGTTCCCCATCTCAGCCCAGAAAGCAGGTAGAACAACTTTTGTGGTGTCTTTCAGATGCCTACCGGAGCAATGTAAAAACTACCAGGAGAACTCCTGTCTGGCACCTTCCCCGGTGGAGTTGTGCATGGGGTGTGTTTGGAACATTTTGTCACCAGCCGAGTCCAAAATTCAGCGTTTCCCCATCTCAGCCCAGAAAGCAGGTAGAACAACTTTTGTGGTGTCTTTTAGATGCCTACCAAGGTAGTGTAAAAACTATCAAGAGAACGCTTGTCTGGCACCTTCCCCGGTGGAGTTGTGCAGGGGGTGTCTTTGGAACATTTTGTCACCGGCCGAGTCCAAAATTCAGCGTTTCCCCATCTCAGCCCAGAAAGCAGATAGAACAACTTTTGTGGTGTCTTTCAGATGCCTACCAAGGTAGTGTAAAAACTACCAGGAGAACTCCTGTCTGGCACCTTCCCCAGTGGAGTTGTGCAGGGGGTGTGTTTGGAACATTTTGTCACCAGCCGACTCCAAAATTCAGCGTTTCCCCATCTCAGCCCAGAAAGCAGGTAGAACAACTTTTGTGGTGTCTTTTAGATGCCTACCAAGGTAGTGTAAAAACTACCAAGAGAACTCCTGTCTGGCACCTTCCCCGGTGGAGTTGTGCAGGGGGTGTGTTTGGAACATTTTGTCACCAGCCGACTCCAAAATTCAGCGGTTCCCCATCTCAGCCCAGAAAGCAGGTAGAACAACTTTTGTGGTGCCTTTCAAATGCCTACCAAGGTAGTGTAGAAACTACCAAGAGAACTCCTGTCTGGCACCTTCCCCGGTGGAGTTGTGCATGGGGTGTGTTTGGAACATTTTGTCACCGGCCGACTCCAAAATTCAGCGGTTCCCCATCTCAGCCCAGAAAGCAGGTAGAACAACTTTTGTGGTGTCTTTCAAATGCCTACCAAGGTAGTGTAAAAACTACCAGGAGAACTCCTGCCTGGCACCTTCCCCGGTGGAGTTGTGCATGGGGTGTGTTTGGAACATTTTGTCACCGGCCGACTCCAAAATTCAGCGGTTCCCCATCTCAGCCCAGAAAGCAGGTAGAACATCTTTTGTGGTGTCTTTTAGATGCCTACCAAGGTAGTGTAAAAACTATCAAGAGAACGCTTGTCTGGCACCTTCCCCGGTGGAGTTGTGCAGGGGGTGTCTTTGGAACATTTTGTCACCGGCCGACTCCAACATTCAGCGGTTCCCCGTCTCAGCCCAGAAAGCAGGTAGAACAACTTTTGTGGTGTCTTTCAGATGCCTACCGGAGCAATGTAAAAACTACCAGGAGAACTCCTGCCTGGCACCTTCCCCGGTGGAGTTGTGCAGGGGGTGTGTTTGGAACATTTTGTCACCAGCCGACTCCAAAATTCAGCGGTTCCCCATCTCAGCCCAGAAAGCAGGTAGAACAACTTTTGTGGTGCCTTTCAAATGCCTACCAAGGTAGTGTAGAAACTACCAAGAGAACTCCTGTCTGGCACCTTCCCCGGTGGAGTTGTGCATGGGGTGTGTTTGGAACATTTTGTCACCGGCCGACTCCAAAATTCAGCGGTTCCCCATCTCAGCCCAGAAAGCAGGTAGAACAACTTTTGTGGTGTCCTTTTGATGCCTACCGGAGCAATGTAAAAACTACCAGGAGAACTCCTGTCTGGCACCTTCCCCGGTGGAGTTGTGCATGGGGTGTGTTTGGAACATTTTGTCACCAGCCGACTCCAAAATTCAGCGGTTCCCCATCTCAGCCCAGAAAGCAGGTAGAACAACTTTTGTGGTGTCTTTCAAATGCCTACCAAGGTAGTGTAAAAACTACCAGGAGAACTCCTGCCTGGCACCTTCCCCGGTGGAGTTGTGCATGGGGTGTGTTTGGAACATTTTGTCACCGGCCGACTCCAAAATTCAGCGGTTCCCCATCTCAGCCCAGAAAGCAGGTAGAACAACTTTTGTGCTGCCTTTCAGCTGCCTACCAAGGTAGTGTAAAAACTACTAAGAGAATTCCTGTCTGGCACCTTCCCCGGTGGAGTTGTGCAGGGGGTGTGTTTGGAACATTTTGTCACCGGCCGAGTCCAAAATTCAGCGTTTCCCCATCTCAGCCCAGAAAGCAGGTAGAACAACTTTTGTGGTGTCTTTTAGATGCCTACCAAGGTAGTGTAAAAACTACCAAGAGAACTCCTGTCTGGCACCTTCCCCGGTGGAGTTGTGCAGGGGGTGTGTTTGGAACATTTTGTCACCAGCCGACTCCAAAATTCAGCGGTTCCCCATCTCAGCCCAGAAAGCAGGAAGAACAACTTTTGTTGTGCCTTTCAGCTGCCTACCAAGGTAGTGTAAAAACTATCAAGAGAACTCTTGTCTGGCACCTTCCCCGGTGGAGTTGTGCAGGGGGTGTGTTTGGAACATTTTGTCACCAGCCGACTCCAAAATTCAGCGGTTCCGCATCTCAGCCCAGAAAGCAGGTAGAACAACTTTTGTGGTGTCTTTTAGATGCCTACCGGAGCAATGTAAAAACTACCAGGAGAACTCCTGTCTGGCACCTTCCCCGGTGGAGTTGTGCAGGGGGTGTCTTTGGAACATTTTGTCACCGGCCGACTCCAAAATTCAGCGGTTCCCCATCTCAGCCCAGAAAGCAGGTAGAACAACTTTTTTGGTGTCCTTTTGATGCCTACCGGAGCAATGACAAAACTACCAGGAGAACTCCTGTCTGGCACCTTCCCCGGTGGAGTTGTGCATGGGGTGTCTTTGGAACATTTTGTCACCGGCCGAGTCCAAAATTCAGCGATTCCCCATCTCAGCCCAGAAAGCAGGTAGAACAACTTTTGTGGTGTCTTTCAGATGCCTACCGGAGCAATGTAAAAACTACCAGGAGAACTCCTGTCTGGCACCTTCCCCGGTGGAGTTGTGCAGGGGGTGTGTTTGGAACATTTTGTCACCAGCCGAGTCCAAAATTCAGCTGTTCCCCATCTCAGCCCAGAAAGCAGGTAGAACAACTTTTGTGGTGTCTTTCAGATGCCTACCAAGGTAGTGTAAAAACTACTAAGAGAACTCCTGTCTGGCACCTTCCCCGGTGGAGTTGTGCAGGGGGTGTGTTTGGAACATTTTGTCACCGGCCGACTCCAAAATTCAGCGGTTCCCCATCTCAGCCCAGAAAGCAGGTAGAACAACTTTTGTGGTGCCTTTCAGCTGCCTACCAAGGTAGTGTAAAAACTACTAAGAGAACTCCTGTCTGGCACCTTCCCCGGTGGAGTTGTGCATGGGGTGTGTTTGGAACATTTTGTCACCGGCCGACTCCAAAATTCAGCGGTTCCCCATCTCTAGCCCAGAAAGCAGGTACAACAACTTTTCTTGTGCCCTTCAGCTGCCTACCAGAGCAATGTAAAATCTACCAAGAGAACTCCTGTCTGGCACCTTCCCCGGTGGAGTTGTGCAGGGGGTGTCTTTGGAACATTTTGTCACCAGCCGACTCCAAAATTCAGAGGTTCCCCATCTCAAGCCCAGAAAGCAGGTAGAACATCTTTTGTGGTGTCTTTTAGATGCCTACCAAGGTAGTGTAAAAACTACCAGGAGAACTCCTGTCTGGCACCTTCCCCGGTGGAGTTGTGCAGGGGGTGTGTTTGGAACATTTTGTCACCAGCCGAGTCCAAAACTCAGCGTTTCCCCATCTCAGCCCAGAAAGCAGGTAGAACAACTTTTGTGGTGCCTTTCTGATGTCTACCAAGGAAGTGTAAAATCTACCAAGAGAACGCTTGTCTGGCACCTTCCCCGGTGGAGTTGTGCATGGGGTGTTTTTGGAACATTTTGTCACCAGCCGAGTCCAAAATTCAGCGTTTCCCCATCTCAGCCCAGAAAGCAGGTAGAACAACTTTTGTGGTGCCTTTCAGCTGCCTACCAAGGTAGTGTAAAAACTACTAAAAGAACTCCTGTCTGGCACCTTCCCCGGTGGAGTTGTGCATGGGGTGTGTTTGGAACATTTTGTCACCAGCCGACTCCAAAATTCAGCGGTTCCCCATCTCAGCCCAGAAAGCAGGTAGAACAACTTTTGTGGTGCCTTTCAGCTGCCTACCAAGGTAGTGTAAAAACTACCAGGAGAACTCCTGTCTGGCACCTTCCCCGGTGGAGTTGTGCAGGGGGTGTGTTTGGAACATTTTGTCACCGGCCGAGTCCAAAATTCAGCGATTCCCCATCTCAGCCCAGAAAGCAGATAGAACAACTTTTGTGGTGTCTTTCAGATGCCTACCGGAGCAATGTAAAAACTACCAGGAGAACTCCTGCCTGGCACCTTCCCCGGTGGAGTTGTGCATGGGGTGTGTTTGGAACATTTTGTCACCAGCCGACTCCAAAATTCAGCGGTTCCCCATCTCAGCCCAGAAAGCAGGTAGAACAACTTTTGTGGTGTCTTTCAGATGCCTACCGGAGCAATGTAAAAACTACCAGGAGAACTCCTGCCTGGCACCTTCCCCGGTGGAGTTGTGCAGGGGGTGTGTTTGGAACATTTTGTCACCGGCCGAGTCCAAAATTCAGCGTTTCCCCATCTCAGCCCAGAAAGCAGGTAGAACAACTTTTGTGGTGTCTTTTAGATGCCTACCAAGGTAGTGTAAAAACTATCAAGAGAACGCTTGTCTGGCACCTTCCCCGGTGGAGTTGTGCATGGGGTGTCTTTGGAACATTTTGTCACCGGCCGAGTCCAAAATTCAGCGATTCCCCATCTCAGCCCAGAAAGCAGATAGAACAACTTTTGTGGTGTCTTTTAGATGCCTACCGGAGCAATGTAAAAACTACCAGGAGAACTCCTGTCTGGCACCTTCCCCGGTGGAGTTGTGCAGGGGGTGTGTTTGGAACATTTTGTCACCAGCCGACTCCAAAATTCAGCGGTTCCCCATCTCAGCCCAGAAAGCAGGTGGAACAACTTTTGTGGTGTCTTTCAGCTGCCTACCAAGGTAGTGTAAAAACTACCAAGAGAACTCCTGTCTGGCACCTTCCCCGGTGGAGTTGTGCAGGGGGTGTGTTTGGAACATTTTGTCACCAGCCGACTCCAAAATTCAGCGGTTCCCCATCTCAGCCCAGAAAGCAGGTAGAACAACTTTTGTGGTGCCTTTCAAATGCCTACCAAGCTAGTGTAGAACCTACCAAGAGAACTCCTGTCGGGCACCTTCCCCGGTGGAGTTGTGCAGGGGGTGTGTTTGGAACATTTTGTCACCGGCCGACTCCAAAATTCAGCGGTTCCCCATCTCAGCCCAGAAAGCAGGTAGAACAACTTTTGTGGTGTCCTTTTGATGCCTACCGGAGCAATGTAAAAACTACCAGGAGAACTCCTGTCTGGCACCTTCCCCGGTGGAGTTGTGCAGGGGGTGTGTTTGGAACATTTTGTCACCAGCCGACTCCAAAATTCAGCGTTTCCCCATCTCAGCCCAGAAAGCAGGTAGAACAACTTTTGTGGTGTCTTTCAAATGCCTACCAAGGTAGTGTAAAAACTACCAGGAGAACTCCTGCCTGGCACCTTCCCCGGTGGAGTTGTGCATGGGGTGTGTTTGGAACATTTTGTCACCGGCCGACTCCAAAATTCAGCGGTTCCCCATCTCAGCCCAGAAAGCAGGTAGAACAACTTTTGTGGTGCCTTTCAGCTGCCTACCAAGGTAGTGTAAAAACTACTAAGAGAATTCCTGTCTGGCACCTTCCCCGGTGGAGTTGTGCAGGGGGTGTGTTTGGAACATTTTGTCACCGGCCGACTCCAAAATTCAGCGTTTCCCCATCTCAGCCCAGAAAGCAGGAAGAACAACTTTTGTGGTGTCTTTTAGATGCCTACCAAGGTAGTGTAAAAACTACCAAGAGAACTCCTGTCTGGCACCTTCCCCGGTGGAGTTGTGCAGGGGGTGTGTTTGGAACATTTTGTCACCGGCCGACTCCAAAATTCAGCGTTTCCCCATCTCAGCCCAGAAAGCAGGTAGAACAACTTTTGTGGTGTCTTTCAGATGCCTACCAAGGTAGTGTAGAAACTACCAAGAGAACTCCTGTCTGGCACCTTCCCCGGTGGAGTTGTGCAGGGGGTGTGTTTGGAACATTTTGTCACCAGCCGACTCCAAAATTCAGGTTTCCCCATCTCAGCCCAGAAAGCAGGTAGTACAACTTTTGTGGTGCCTTTCAAATGCCTACCAAGCTAGTGTAGAACCTACCAAGAGAACTCCTGTCGGGCACCTTCCCCGGTGGAGTTGTGCAGGGGGTGTGTTTGGAACATTTTGTCACCGGAAGACTCCAAAATTCAGCGGTTCCCCATCTCAGCCCAGAAAGCAGGTAGAACAACTTTTGTGGTGTCCTTTTGATGCCTACCGGAGCAATGTAAAAACTACCAGGAGAACTCCTGTCTGGCACCTTCCCCGGTGGAGTTGTGCATGGGGTGTGTTTGGAACATTTTGTCACCAGCCGACTCCAAAATTCAGCGTTTCCCCATCTCAGCCCAGAAAGCAGGTAGAACAACTTTTGTGGTGTCTTTTAGATGCCTACCAAGGTAGTGTAAAAACTACCAGGAGAACTCCTGCCTGGCACCTTCCCCGGTGGAGTTGTGCATGGGGTGTGTTTGGAACATTTTGTCACCGGCCGACTCCAAAATTCAGCGGTTCCCCATCTCAGCCCAGAAAGCAGGTAGAACAACTTTTGTGCTGCCTTTCAGCTGCCTACCAAGGTAGTGTAAAAACTACTAAGAGAATTCCTGTCTGGCACCTTCCCCGGTGGAGTTGTGCAGGGGGTGTGTTTGGAACATTTTGTCACCGGCCGACTCCAAAATTCAGCGTTTCCCCATCTCAGCCCAGAAAGCAGGAAGAGCAACTTTTGTGGTGTCTTTTAGATGCCTACCAAGGTAGTGTAAAAACTACCAAGATAACTCCTGTCTGGCACCTTCCCCGGTGGAGTTGTGCAGGGGGTGTGTTTGGAACATTTTGTCACCAGCCGACTCCAAAATTCAGCGTTTCCCCATCTCAGCCCAGAAAGCAGGTAGAACAACTTTTGTGGTGTCCTTTTGATGCCTACCGGAGCAATGTAAAAACTACCAGGAGAACTCCTGTCTGGCACCTTCCCCGGTGGAGTTGTGCAGGGGGTGTGTTTGGAACATTTTGTCACCAGCCGACTCCAAAATTCAGCGATTCCCCATCTCAGCCCAGAAAGCAGATAGAACATCTTTTGTGGTGTCTTTCAGATGCCTACCGGAGCAATGTAAAAACTACTAAGAGAATTCCTGTCTGGCACCTTCCCCGGTGGAGTTGTGCAGGGGGTGTGTTTGGAACATTTTGTCACCGGCCGACTCCAAAATTCAGCGTTTCCCCATCTCAGCCCAGAAAGCAGGTAGAACAACTTTTGTGGTGTCTTTTAGATGCCTACCAAGGTAGTGTAAAAACTACCAAGAGAACTCCTGTCTGGCACCTTCCCCGGTGGAGTTGTGCAGGGGGTGTGTTTGGAACATTTTGTCACCGGCCGACTCCAAAATTCAGCGTTTCCCCATCTCAGCCCAGAAAGCAGGTAGAACAACTTTTGTGGTGTCTTTCAGATGCCTACCGGAGCAATGTAAAAACTATCAGGAGAACTCCTGTCTGGCACCTTCCCCGGTGGAGTTGTGCAGGGGGTGTGTTTGGAACATTTTGTCACCAGCCGAGTCCAAAATTCAGCGTTTCCCCATCTCAGCCCAGAAAGCAGGTAGAACAACTTTTGTGGTGTCTTTTAGATGCCTACCAAGGTAGTGTAAAAACTATCAAGAGAACGCTTGTCTGGCACCTTCCCCGGTGGAGTTGTGCAGGGGGTGTCTTTGGAACATTTTGTCACCGGCCGAGTCCAAAATTCAGCGTTTCCCCATCTCAGCCCAGAAAGCAGATAGAACAACTTTTGTGGTGTCTTTAAGATGCCTACCAAGGTAGTGTAAAAACTACCAGGAGAACTCCTGTCTGGCACCTTCCCCGGTGGAGTTGTGCAGGGGGTGTGTTTGGAACATTTTGTCACCAGCCGACTCCAAAATTCAGCGTTTCCCCATCTCAGCCCAGAAAGCAGGTAGAACAACTTTTGTGGTGTCTTTTAGATGCCTACCAAGGTAGTGTAAAAACTACCAAGAGAACTCCTGTCTGGCACCTTCCCCGGTAGAGTTGTGCAGGGGGTGTGTTTGGAACATTTTGTCACCAGCCGACTCCAAAATTCAGCGGTTCCCCATCTCAGCCCAGAAAGCAGGTACAACAACTTTTGTGGTGCCTTTCAAATGCCTACCAAGGTAGTGTAGAAACTACCAAGAGAACTCCTGTCTGGCACCTTCCCCGGTGGAGTTGTGCATGGGGTGTGTTTGGAACATTTTGTCACCGGCCGACTCCAAAATTCAGCGGTTCCCCATCTCAGCCCAGAAAGCAGGTAGAACAACTTTTGTGGTGCCTTTCAGCTCCCTACCAAGGTAGTGTAAAAACTACCAGGAGAACTCCTGCCTGGCACCTTCCCCGGTGGAGTTGTGCATGGGGTGTGTTTGGAACATTTTGTCACCGGCCGACTCCAAAATTCAGCGGTTCCCCATCTCAGCCCAGAAAGCAGGTAGAACAACTTTTGTGGTGTCTTTCAGATGCCTACCGGAGCAATGTAAAAACTACCAGGAGAACTCCTGTCTGGCACCTTCCCCGGTGGAGTTGTGCATGGGGTGTGTTTGGAACATTTTGTCACCAGCCGACTCCAAAATTCAGCGGTTCCCCATCTCAGCCCAGAAAGCAGGTAGAACAACTTTTGTGGTGCCTTTCAGCTGCCTACCAAGGTAGCGTAAAAACTACTAAGAGAACTCCTGTCTGGCACCTTCCCCGGTGGAGTTGTGCAGGGGGTGTCTTTGGAACATTTTGTCACCGGCCGACTCCAAAATTCAGCGATTCCCCATCTCAGCCCAGAAAGCAGATAGAACAACTTTTGTGGTGTCTTTCAAATGCCTACCAAGGTAGTGTAAAAACTACCAAGAGAACTCCTGTCTGGCACCTTCCGTGGTGGAGTTGTGCATGGGGTGTGTTTGGAACATTTTGTCACCGGCCGACTCCAAAATTCAGCGGTTCCCCATCTCAGCCCAGAAAGCAGGTAGAACAACTTTTGTGGTGTCTTTCAAATGCCTACCAGAGCAATGTAAAAACTACCAGGAGAACTCCTGTCTGGCACCTTCCCCGGTGGAGTTGTGCAGGGGGTGTGTTTGGAACATTTTGTCACCAGCCGACTCCAAAATTCAGCGGTTCCCCATCTCAGCCCAGAAAGCAGGTAGAACAACTTTTGTGGTGCCTTTCAGCTGCCTACCAAGGTAGTGTAAAAACTACCAGGAGAACTCCTGTCTGGCACCTTCCGTGGTGGAGTTGTGCATGGGGTGTTTTTGGAACATTTTGTCACCAGCTGACTCCAAAATTCAGCGGTTCCCCATCTCAGCCCAGAAAGCAGGTAGAACAACTTTTGTGGTGCCTTTCAGCTGCCTACCAAGGTAGCGTAAAAACTACTAAGAGAACTCCTGTCTGGCACCTTCCCCGGTGGAGTTGTGCATGGGGTGTGTTTGGAACATTTTGTCACCGGCCGAGTCCAAAATTCAGCGATTCCCCATCTCAGCCCAGAAAGCAGATAGAACAACTTTTGTGGTGTCTTTCAGATGCCTACCGGAGCAATGTAAAAACTACC
Source organism: Falco biarmicus (assembly GCF_023638135.1). Lineage (NCBI taxonomy): Eukaryota > Metazoa > Chordata > Aves > Falconiformes > Falconidae > Falco > Falco biarmicus. Next base: position 41,736 of record NW_026611930.1, read on the forward strand.
AGGAGAACTCCTGTCTGGCACCTTCCCCGGTGGAGTTGTGCAGGGGGTGTTTTTGGAAACTTTTTGTCACCAGCCGACTCCAAAATTCAGCGTTTCCCCATCTCAGCCCAGAAAGCAGGTAGAACAACTTTTGTGGTGTCTTTCAGATGCCTACCGGAGCAATGTAAAAACTACCAGGAGAACTCCTGTCTGGCACCTTCCCCGGTGGAGTTGTGCAGGGGGTGTGTTTGGAACATTTTGTCACCAGCCGAGTCCAAAATTCAGCGTTTCCCCATCTCAGCCCAGAAAGCAGGTAGAACAACTTTTGTGGTCTCTTTTAGATGCCTACCAAGGTAGTGTAAAAACTATCAAGAGAACGCTTGTCTGGCACCTTCCCCGGTGGAGTTGTGCATGGGGTGTCTTTGGAACATTTTGTCACCGGCCGAGTCCAAAATTCAGCGTTTCCCCATCTCAGCCCAGAAAGCAGATAGAACAACTTTTGTGGTGTCTTTCAGATGCCTACCAAGGTAGTGTAAAAACTACCAGGAGAACTCCTGTCTGGCACCTTCCCCAGTGGAGTTGTGCAGGGGGTGTGTTTGGAACATTTTGTCACCAGCCGAGTCCAAAATTCAGCGTTTCCCCATCTCAGCCCAGAAAGCAGGTAGAACAACTTTTGTGGTGTCTTTTAGATGCCTACCAAGGTAGTGTAAAAACTACCAAGAGAACTCCTGTCTGGCACCTTCCCCGGTGGAGTTGTGCAGGGGGTGTGTTTGGAACATTTTGTCACCAGCCGACTCCAAAATTCAGCGGTTCCCCATCTCAGCCCAGAAAGCAGGTAGAACAACTTTTGTGGTGCCTTTCAAATGCCTACCAAGGTAGTGTAGAAACTACCAAGAGAACTCCTGTCTGGCACCTTCCACGGTGGAGTTGTGCAGGGGGTGTGTTTGGAACATTTTGTCACCGGCCGAGTCCAAAATTCAGCGGTTCCCCATCTCAGCCCAGAAAGCAGATAGAACAACTTTTGTGGTGTCTTTCAAATGCCTACCAAGGTAGTGTAAAAACTACCAGGAGAACTCCTGCCTGGCACCTTCCCCGGTGGAGTTGTGCATGGGGTGTGTTTGGAACATTTTGTCACCGGCCGACTCCAAAATTCAGCGGTTCCCCATCTCAGCCCAGAAAGCAGGTAGAACAACTTTTGTGGTGCCTTTCAGCTGCCTACCAAGGTAGCGTAAAAACTACTAAGTGAACTCCTGTCTGGCACCTTCCCCGGTGGAGTTGTGCAGGGGGTGTGTTTGGAACATTTTGTCACCGGCCGAGTCCAAAATTCAGCGATTCCCCATCTCAGCCCAGAAAGCAGATAAAACAACTTTTGTGGTGTCTTTCAGATGCCTACCGGAGCAATGTAAAAACTAACAGGAGAACTCCTGCCTGGCACCTTCCACGGTGGAGTTGTGCAGGGGGTGTGTTTGGAACATTTTGTCACCAGCCGACTCCAAAATTCAGCGGTTCCCCATCTCAGCCCAGAAAGCAGGTAGAACAACTTTTGTGGTGCCTTTCAAATGCCTACCAAGGTAGTGTAAAAACTACCAAGAGAACTCCTGTCTGGCACCTTCCCCGGTGGAGTTGTGCATGGGGTGTGTTTGGAACATTTTGTCACCAGCCGACTCCAAAATTCAGCGGTTCCCCATCTCAGCCCAGAAAGCAGGTAGAACAACTTTTGTGGTGTCCTTTTGATGCCTACCGGAGCAATGTAAAAACTACCAGGAGAACTCCTGTCTGGCACCTTCCCCGGTGGAGTTGTGCATGGGGTGTGTTTGGAACATTTTGTCACCAGCCGACTCCAAAATTCAGCGGTTCCCCATCTCAGCCCAGAAAGCAGGTAGAACAACTTTTGTGGTGTCTTTCAAATGCCTACCAAGGTAGTGTAAAAACTACCAGGAGAACTCCTGTCTGGCACCTTCCCCGGTGGAGTTGTGCATGGGGTGTGTTTGGAACATTTTGTCACCGGCCGACTCCAAAATTCAGCGTTTCCCCATCTCAGCCCAGAAAGCAGGTAGAACAACTTTTGTGCTGCCTTTCAGCTGCCTACCAAGGTAGTGTAAAAACTACTAAGAGAATTCCTGTCTGGCACCTTCCCCGGTGGAGTTGTGCAGGGGGTGTGTTTTGGAACATTTTGTCACCGGCCGAGTCCAAAATTCAGCGTTTCCCCATCTCAGCCCAGAAAGCAGATAGAACAACTTTTGTGGTGTCTTTTAGATGCCTACCAAGGTAGTGTAAAAACTACCAAGAGAACTCCTGTCTGGCACCTTCCCCGGTGGAGTTGTGCAGGGGGTGTGTTTGGAACATTTTGTCACCAGCCGAGTCCAAAATTCAGCGTTTCCCCATCTCAGCCCAGAAAGCAGGTAGAACAACTTTTGTGGTGTCCTTTTGATGCCTACCGGAGCAATGTAAAAACTACCAGGAGAAGTCCTGTCTGGCACCTTCCCCGGTGGAGTTGTGCATGGGGTGTCTTTGGAACATTTTGTCACCGGCCGACTCCAAAATTCAGCGGTTCCCTATCTCAGCCCAGAAAGCAGGTAGAACATCTTTTGTGGTGTCTTTCAGATGCCTACCGGAGCAATGTAAAAACTACTAAGAGAATTCCTGTCTGGCACCTTCCCCGGTGGAGTTGTGCAGGGGGGTGTGTTTGGAACATTTTGTCACCGGCCGACTCCAAAATTCAGCGTTTCCCCATCTCAGCCCAGAAAGCAGGTAGAACAACTTTTGTGGTGTCTTTTAGATGCCTACCAAGGTAGTGTAAAAACTACCAAGAGAACTCCTGTCTGGCACCTTCCCCGGTGGAGTTGTGCAGGGGGTGTGTTTGGAACATTTTGTCACCGGCCGACTCCAAAATTCAGCGTTTCCCCATCTCAGCCCAGAAAGCAGGTAGAACAACTTTTGTGGTGTCTTTCAGATGCCTACCGGAGCAATGTAAAAACTATCAGGAGAACTCCTGTCTGGCACCTTCCCCGGTGGAGTTGTGCAGGGGGTGTGTTTGGAACATTTTGTCACCAGCCGAGTCCAAAATTCAGCGTTTCCCCATCTCAGCCCAGAAAGCAGGTAGAACAACTTTTGTGGTGTCTTTTAGATGCCTACCAAGGTAGTGTAAAAACTATCAAGAGAACGCTTGTCTGGCACCTTCCCCGGTGGAGTTGTGCAGGGGGTGTCTTTGGAACATTTTGTCACCGGCCGAGTCCAAAATTCAGCGTTTCCCCATCTCAGCCCAGAAAGCAGATAGAACAACTTTTGTGGTGTCTTTAAGATGCCTACCAAGGTAGTGTAAAAACTACCAGGAGAACTCCTGTCTGGCACCTTCCCCGGTGGAGTTGTGCAGGGGGTGTGTTTGGAACATTTTGTCACCAGCCGACTCCAAAATTCAGCGTTTCCCCATCTCAGCCCAGAAAGCAGGTAGAACAACTTTTGTGGTGTCTTTTAGATGCCTACCAAGGTAGTGTAAAAACTACCAAGAGAACTCCTGCCTGGCACCTTCCCCGGTAGAGTTGTGCAGGGGGTGTGTTTGGAACATTTTGTCACCAGCCGACTCCAAAATTCAGCGGTTCCCCATCTCAGCCCAGAAAGCAGGTACAACAACTTTTGTGGTGCCTTTCAAATGCCTACCAAGGTAGTGTAGAAACTACCAAGAGAACTCCTGTCTGGCACCTTCCCCGGTGGAGTTGTGCATGGGGTGTGTTTGGAACATTTTGTCACCGGCCGACTCCAAAATTCAGCGGTTCCCCATCTCAGCCCAGAAAGCAGGTAGAACAACTTTTGTGGTGTCTTTCAAATGCCTACCAAGGTAGTGTAAAACTACCAGGAGAACTCCTGCCTGGCACCTTCCCCGGTGGAGTTGTGCATGGGGTGTGTTTGGAACATTTTGTCACCGGCCGACTCCAAAATTCAGCGGTTCCCCATCTCAGCCCCAGAAAGCAGGTAGAACAACTTTTGTGGTGTCTTTCAGATGCCTACCGGAGCAATGTAAAAACTACCAGGAGAACTCCTGTCTGGCACCTTCCCCGGTGGAGTTGTGCATGGGGTGTGTTTGGAACATTTTGTCACCAGCCGACTCCAAAATTCAGCGGTTCCCCATCTCAGCCCAGAAAGCAGGTAGAACAACTTTTGTGGTGCCTTTCAGCTGCCTACCAAGGTAGCGTAAAAACTACTAAGAGAACTCCTGTCTGGAACCTTCCCCGGTGGAGTTGTGCAGGGGGTGTCTTTGGAACATTTTGTCACCGGCCGAGTCCAAAATTCAGCGATTCCCCATCTCAGCCCAGAAAGCAGATAGAACAACTTTTGTGGTGCCTTTCAGATGCCTACCGGAGCAATGTAAAAACTACTAAGAGAACTCCTGCCTGGCACCTTCCCCGGTGGAGTTGTGCAGGGGGTGTGTTTGGAACATTTTGTCACCAGCCGACTCCAAAATTCAGCGGTTCCCCATCTCAGCCCAGAAAGCAGGTGGAACAACTTTTGTGGTGTCTTTCAGATGCCTACCAGAGCAATGTAAAAACTACCAGGAGAACTCCTGTCTGGCACCTTCCCCGGTGGAGTTGTGCAGGGGGTGTGTTTGGAACATTTTGTCACCAGCCGACTCCAAAATTCAGCGATTCCCCATCTCAGCCCAGAAAGCAGATAGAACAACTTTTGTGGTGTCTTTCAAATGCCTACCAAGGTAGTGTAA
>NW_026611931.1:0-46414 GCF_023638135.1 Falco biarmicus
CCGGTGGAGTTTGTGCAGGGGATGTGTTTGGAACATTTTGTCACCGGCCGACTCCAAAATTCAGCGGTTCCCATCTCAGCCCAGAAAGCAGGTAGAACAACTTTTGTGGTGCCTTTCAGCTGCCTACCGGAGCAATGTAAAAAACTACAGGAGAACTCCTGTCTGGCACCTTCCCCGGTGGAGTTGTGCATGGGGTGTGTTCGGAATATTTTGTCACCAGCCGAGTCAAAAATTCAGCGGTTCCCATCTCAGCCCAGAAAGCAGGTAGAACAACTTTTGTGGTGTCTTTCAAATGCCTACCAAGGTAGTGTAAAAACTACTAAGAGAACTCCTGTCTGGCACCTTCCCCGGTGGAGTTGTGCAGGGGGTGTGTTTGGAACATTTTGTCACCGGCCGACTCCAAAAATCAGCGGTTCCCCATCTCAGCCCAGAAAGCAGGTAGAACAACTTTTGTGCTGCCTTTCAGGTGCCTACCAAGGTAGTGTAAAAAACTACCAGGAGAACACCTGTCTGGCACCTTCCCCGGTGGAGTTGTGCTTTGGGTGTGTTTGGAACATTTTGTCACCGGCCGAGTCCAAAATTCAGCGGTTCCCCATCTCAGCCCAGAAAGCAGGTAGAACTACTTTTGTGGTGCCTTTCAGCTGCCTACCAAGGTAGTGTAAAAACTACTAAGAGAACTCCTGTCTGGCACCTTCCCCGGTGGAGTTGTGCAGGGGTGTGTTTGGAACATTTTGTCACCGGCCGAGTCCAAAATTCAGCGGTTCCTCATCTCAGCCCAGAAAGCAGGTAGAACAACTTTTGTGGTGTCTTTCAGCTGCCTACCCGGAGCAATGTAAAAACTACCAGGAGAACTCCTGTCTGGCACCTTCCCCGGTGGAGTTGTGCATGGGGTGTGTTTGGAACATTTTGTCACCAGCCGACTCCAAAATTCAGCGGTTCCCATCTCAGCCCAGAAAGCAGGTAGAACAACTTTTGTGGTGCCTTTCAAATGCCTACCAAGGTAGTGTAAAAACTACCAAGAGAACTCCTGCCTGGCACCTTCCCCGGTGGAGTTGTGCATGGGGTGTCTTTGGAACATTTTGTCACCGGCCGACTCCAAAATTCAGCGATTCCCCATCTCAGCCCAGAAAGCAGGTAGAACAACTTTTGTGGTGTCCTTTTGATGCCTACCGGAGCAATGTAAAAACTACCAACAGAGCTCGTCCCTGGCACCTTCGCTAGTGGAGTTGTGCATGGGGTGTGTTCGGAACATTTTGTCACCGGCCGACTCCAAAAATTCAGCGGTTCCCCATCTCAGCCCAGAAAGCAGGTAGAACAACTTTTGTGGTGCCTTTCAGGTGCCTACCAAGGTAGTGTAAAAACTACCAGAAACTCCTGTCTGGCACCTTCCCCGGTGGAGTTGTGCAGGGGTGTGTTTGGAACATTTTGTCACCGGCCGAGTCCAAAATTCAGCGATTCCCATCTCAGCCAGAAAGCAGGTAGAACAACTTTTGTGGTGCCTTTCAGCTCCCTACCAAGGTAGTGTAAAATCTACCAAGAGAACTCCTGTCTGGCACCTTCCCCGGTGGAGTTGTGCAGGGGGTGTAGTTTGGAACATTTTGTCACCGGCCGAGTCCAAAATTCAGCGTTTTCCCCATCTCAGCCCAGAAAGCAGGTAGAACAACTTTTGTGGTGCCTTTCAAATGGCCTACCAAGGTAGTGTAAAAACTACCAAGAGAACTCCTGCCTGGCACCTTCCCCGGTGGAGTTGTGCATGGATGTCTTTGGAACGTTTTGTCACCGGCGACTCCAAAATTCAGCGATTCCCCATCTCAGCCCAGAAAGCAGGTAGAACAACTTTTGTGGTGTCCTTTTGATGCCTACCGGAGCAATGTAAAAACTACCAACAGAGCTCGTCCCTGGCACCTTCGCTAGTGGAGTTGTGCATGGGGTGTGTTCGGAACATTTTGTCACCGGCCGACTCCAAAATTCAGCGGTTCCCCATCTCAGCCCAGAAAGCAGGTAGAACAACTTTTGTGGTGCCTTTCAGCTGCTACCAAGGGTAGTGTAAAATCTACAAGAGAACTCCTGTCTGGCACCTTCCCCGGTGGAGTTGTGCAGGGGGTGTGTTTGGAACATTTTGTCACCGGCCGACTCCAAAATTCAGCGGTTCCCCATCTCAGCCCAGAAAGCAGGTAGAACAACTTTTGTGGTGCCTTTCAGGTGCCTACCGAGCAATGTAAAAAACTACAGGAGAACTCCTGTCTGGCACCTTCCCCGGTGGAGTTGTGCATGGGGTGTGTTCGGAATATTTTGTCACCAGCGGAGTCCAAAAATTCAGCGGTTCCCCATCTCAGCCCAGAAAGCAGGTAGAACAACTTTTGTGGTGCCTTTCAGCTGCCTACCAAGGTAGTGTAAAAACTACCAAGAGAACTCCTGTCTGGCACCTTCCCCGGTGGAGTTGTGCAGGGGGGGTGTTTGGAACATTTTGTCACCGGCCGACTCCAAAATTCAGCGGTTCCCCATCTCAGCCAGAAAGCAGGTAGAACAACTTTTGTGGTGCCTTTCACGTGCCTACCAAGGTAGTGTAAAAACTACCAGGAGAACTCCTGTCTGGCACCTTCCCCGGTGGAGTTGTGCATGGGGGTGTGTTTGGAACATTTTGTCACCGGCCGACTCCAAAATTCAGCGGTTCCCCATCTCAGCCCAGAAAGCAGGTAGAACTACTTTTGTGGTGCCTTTCAGCTGCCTACCAAGGTAGTGTAAAAACTACTAAGAGAACTCCTGTCTGGCACCTTCCCCGGTGGAGTTGTGCAGGGGGTGTGTTTGGAACATTTTGTCACCGGCCGAGTCCAAAATTCAGCGGTTCCTCATCTCAGCCCAGAAAGCAGGTAGAACAACTATTTGTGGTGCCTTTCAGCTGCCTACCGGAGCAATGTAAAAACTACCAGGAGAACTCCTGTCTGGCACCTTCCCCGGTGGAGTTGTGCATGGGGTGTGTTTGGAACATTTTGTCACCAGCCGACTCCAAAATTCAGCGGTTCCCCATCTCAGCCCAGAAAGCAGGTAGAACAACTTTTGTGGTGCCTTTCAAATGCCTACCAAGGTAGTGTAAAAACTACAAAGAGAACTCCTGCCTGGCACCTTCCCCGGTGGAGTTGTGCATGGGGTGTCTTTGGAACATTTTGTCACCGGCCGACTCCAAAATTCAGCGATTCCCCATCTCAGCCCAGAAAGCAGGTAGAACAACTTTTGTGGTGTCCTTTTGATGCCTACCGGAGCAATGTAAAAACTACCAACAGAGCTCGTCCTGGCACCTTCGCTAGTGGAGTTGTGCATGGGGTGTGTTCGGAACATTTTGTCACCGGCCGACTCCAAAATTCAGCGGTTCCCCATCTCAGCCCAGAAAGCAGGTAGAACAACTTTTGTGGTGCCTTTCAGCTGCTACCAAGGTAGTGTAAAATCTACCAAGAGAACTCCTGTCTTGGCACCTTCCCCGGTGGAGTTGTGCAGGGGGTGTGTTTGGAACATTTTGTCACCGGCCGACTCCAAAATTCAGCGGTTCCCCATCTCAGCCCAGAAAGCAGGTAGAACAACTTTTGTGGTGACTTTCAGATGCTACCGGAGCAATGTAAAAACTACAGGAGAACTCCTGTCTGGCACCTTCCCCGGTGGAGTTGTGCATGGGGTGTGTTCGGAATATTTTGTCACCAGCGAGTCCAAAAATTCAGCGGTTCCCCATCTCAGCCCAGAAAGCAGGTAGAACAACTTTTGTGGTGTCTTTCAAATGCCTACCAAGGTAGTGTAAAAACTACCAAGAGAACTCCTGTCTGGCACCTTCCCCGGTGGAGTTGTGCAGGGGGGGTGTTTGGAACTTTTGTCACCGGCCGACTCCAAAATTCAGCGGTTCCCCATCTCAGCCCAGAAAGCAGGTAGAACAACTTTTGTGCTGCCTTTCAGGTGCCTACCAAGGTAGTGTAAAAACTACCAGGAGAACTCCTGTCTGGCACCTTCCCCGGTGGAGTTGTGCTTTGGGTGGTGTTTTGGAACATTTTGTCACCGGCCGAGTCCAAAATTCAGCGGTTCCCCATCTCAGCCCAGAAAGCAGGTAGAACTACTTTTGTGGTGCCTTTCAGCTGCCTACCAAGGTAGTGTAAAAACTACCAGGAGAACTCCTGTCTGGCACCTTCCCGGTGGAGTTGTGCATGGGGTGTGTTCGGAACATTTTGTCACCAGCCGAGTCCAAAATTCAGCGGTTCCCCATCTCAGCCCAGAAAGCAGGGTAGAACAACTTTTGTGGTGCCTTTCAGCTGCCTACCAAGGTAGTGTAAAAACTACCAGGAGAACTCCTGTCTGGCACCTTCGCTAGTGGAGTTGTGCAGGGGGTGTGTTTGGAACATTTTGTCACCGGCCGACTCCAAAATTCAGCGGTTCCCCATCTCAGCCCAGAAAGCAGGTAGAACATCTTTTGTGGTGTCTTTTAGATGCCCTACCAAGGTAGTGTAAAAACTACCAAGAGAACGCTTGTCTGGCACCTTCCCCGGTGGAGTTGTGCAGGGGGTGTGTTTGGAACATTTTGTCACCGGCCGAGTCCAAAATTCAGCGGTTCCCCATCTCAGCCCAGAAAGCAGGTAGAACAACTTTTGTGGTGCCTTTCAGATGCCTACCGGAGCAATGTAAAAACTACCAGGAGAACTCCTGTCTGGCACCTTCCCCGGTGGAGTTTGTGCAGGGGGTGTGTTTGGAACATTTTGTCACCGGCCGAGTCCAAAATTCAGCGATTCCCCATCTCAGCCCAGAAAGCAGGTAGAACAACTTTTGTGGTGCCTTTCATGATGCCTACCAAGGTAGTGTAAAAACTACCAAGAGAACTCCTGCCTGCACCTTCCCCGGTGGAGTTGTGCATGGGGTGTGTTTGGAACATTTTGTCACCGGCCCGACTCCAAAATTCAGCAGTTCCCCATCTCAGCCCAGAAAGCAGGTAGAACAACTTTTGTGGTGCCTTTCAGCTCCCTACCAAGGTAGTGTAAAAACTACCAGGAGAACTCCTGTCTGGCACCTTCCCCGGTGGAGTTGTGCAGGGGGTGTGTTTGGAACATTTTGTCACCGGCCGAGTCCAAAATTCAGCGGTTCCCCATCTCAGCCAGAAAGCAGGTAGAAACAACTTTTGTGGTGTCTTTCAGATGCCTAACCGGAGCAATGTAAAAACTACCAGGAGAACTCCTGCCTGGCTACCTTCCCGGTGGAGTTGTGCAGGGGGTGTGTTTGGATCATTTTGTCACCGGCCGAGTCCAAAATTCAGCGATTCCCCATCTCAGCCCAGAAAGCAGGTAGAACAAACTTTTGTGGTGCCTTTCAGGTGCCTACCAAGGTAGTGTAAAAACTACCAGGAGAACTCCTGTCTGGCACCTTCCCCGGTGGAGTTGTGCAGGGGTTGTGTTTGGAACATTTTGTCACCGGCCGAGTCCAAAAATTCAGCGGTTCCCCATCTCAGCCCAGAAAGCAGGTTAGAACAACTTTTGTGCTTGCCTTTCAGCTCCCTACAAGGTAAGTGTAAAATCTACCAAGAGAACTCCTGTCTGGGCACCTTCCCGGTGGAGTTGTGCAGGGGGTGTCTTTGGAACATTTTGTCACCGACCGACTCCAAATATTCAGCGGTTCCCCATCTCAGCCCAGAAAGCAGGTAGAACAACTTTTGTGGTGTCTTTCAGATGCCTACCGGAGCAATGTAAAAACTACAGGAGAACTCCTGTCTGGCACCTTCCCCGGTGGAGTTGTGCATGGGGTGTGTTTGGAACATTTTGTCACCGGCCGAGTCCAAAATTCAGCGTTTCCCCATCTCAGCCCAGAAAGCAGGTAGAACAACTTTTGTGGTGTCTTTCAGATGCCTACCGGAGCAATGTAAAAACTACCAGGAGAACTCCTGTCTGGCACCTCCCCGGTGGAGTTGTGCAGGGGGTGTGTTTGGAACATTTTGTCACCGGCCGAGTCCAAAAATTCAGCGGTTCCCCATCTCAGCCCAGAAAGCAGGTAGAACAACTTTTGTGGTGCCTTTCAGATGCCTACCAAGGTAGTGTAAAAACTACCAAGAGAACTCCTGCCTGGCACCTTCCCCGGTGGAGTAGTGCATGGGGTGTGTTTGGAACATTTGTCACCGGGCCGACTCCAAAATTCAGCGGTTCCCCATCTCAGCCCAGAAAGCAGGTAGAACAACTTTTGTGGTGCCTTTCAGCTGCCTACCAAGGTAGTGTAAAAACTACCAAGAGAACTCCTGTCTGGCACCTTCCCCGGTGGAGTTGTGCATGGGTGTGTTTGGAACATTTTGTCACCGGGCCGACTCCAAAATTCAGCGGTTCCCCATCTCAGCCCAGAAAGCAGGTAGAACAACTTTTGTGGTGTCTTTCAGATGCCTACCGGAGCAATGTAAAAACTACCAGGAGAACTCCTGCCTGGCACCTTCCCCGGTGGAGTTGTGCATGGGGTGTGTTTGGAACATTTTGTCACCGGCCGACTCCAAAATTCAGCGGTTCCCCATCTCAGCCCAGAAAGCAGGTAGAACAACTTATGTGGTGTCTTTCAGATGCCTACCGGAGCAATGTAAAAACTACAGGAGAACTCCTGTCTGGCACCTTCCCCGGTGGAGTTGTGCATGGGGTGTGTTCGGAATATTTTGTCACCAGCCGAGTCCAATAATTCAGCGGTTCCTCATCTCAGCCCAGAAAGCAGGTAGAACAACTTTTGTGGTGTCTTTCAGCTGCCTACCGGAGCAATGTAAAAACTACCAGGAGAACTCCTGTCTGGCACCTTCCCCCGGTGGAGTTGTGCATGGGGAGTGTTTGGAACATTTTGTCACCAGCCGAGTCCAAAATTCAGCGGTTCCCCATCTCAGCCCAGGAAAGCAGGTAGAACAACTTTTGTGGTGCCTTTCAAATGCCTACCAAGGTAGTGTAAAAACTACAAAGAGAACTCCTGCCTGGCACCTTCCCGGTGGAGTTGTGCATGGGGGTGTCTTTGGAACATTTTGTCACCGGCCGAGTCCAAAATTCAGCGATTCCCATCTCAGCCAGAAAGCAAGATAGAACAACTTTGTGGTGCCTTTCAGCTGCCTACCAAGGTAGTGTAAAATCTACCAAGAGAACTCCTGTCTGGCACCTTCCCCGGTGGAGTTGTGCAGGGGGTGTGTTTTGGAACATTTTGTCACCGGCCGACTCCAAAATTCAGCGGTTCCCCATCTCAGCCCAGAAAGCAGGTAGAACAACTTTTGTTGGTGTCTTTTTAGATGCCTACCAAGGTAGTGTAAAAACTACCAAGAGAACGCTTGTCTGGCACCTTCCCCGGTGGTGTTGTGCAGGGGGTGTGTTTGGAACATTTTGTCACCGGCCGAGTCCTAAAATTCAGCGCGTTTCCCATCTCAGCCCAGAAAGCATGTAGAACAACTTTTGTGGTGTCCTTTCAGATGCCTACCGGAGCAATGTAAAAACTATCAGGAGAACTCCTGTCTGGCACTTCCCCGGTGGAGTTGTGCATGGGGTGTGTTTGGAACATTTTGTCACCAGCCGACTCCAAAAATCAGCGGTTCCCCATCTCAGCCCAGGAAAGCAGGTAGAACAACTTTTGTGGTGCCTTTCAAATGCCTACCAAGGTAGTGTAAAAACTACCAAGAGAACTCCTGCCTGGCACCTTCCCCGGTGGAGTTGTGCATGGGGTGTCCTTTGGAACATTTTGTCACCGGCCGACTCCAAAATTCAGCGATTCCCCATCTCAGCCCAGAAAGCAGGTAGAACAACTTTTGTGGTGTCCTTTTGATGCCTACCGGAGCAATGTAAAAACTACCAACAGAGCTCGTCCCTGGCACCTTCGCTAGTGAGTTGTGCATGGGTGATTGTTCGGAACATTTTGTCACCGGCCGACTCCAAAATTCAGCGGTTCCCCATCTCAGCCCAGAAAGCAGGGTAGAACAACTTTTGTGGTGCCTTTCAGGTGCCTACCAAGGATGTTAAAAACTACCAGGAGAACTCCTGTCTGGCACCTTCGCTAGTGGAGTTGTGCATTGGGTGTGTTTGGAACATTTTGTCACCGGCCGACTCCAAAATTCAGCGGTTCCCCATCTCAGCCCAGAAGCAGGTTAGAACAACTTTTGTGGTGCCTTTCAGCTGCCTACCAAGGTAGTGTAAAAACTACTAAGAGAACTCCTGTCTGGCACCTTCCCCGGTGGAGTTGGGCAGGGGGTGTGTTTGGAACTTTTGTCACCGGCCGAGTCCAAAATTCAGCGGTTCCTCATCTCAGCCCAGAAAGCAGGTAGAACAACTTTTTTGTTGGTGTCTTTCAGCTGGCCTACCGGAGCAATGTAAAAACTACCAGGAGAACTCCTGTCTGGCACCTTCCCCGGTGGAGTTGTGCATGGGGTGTGTTGGAACATTTTGTCACCAGCCGAGTCCAATATTCAGCGGTTCCCATCTCAGCCCAGAAAGCAGGTAGAACAAGCTTTTGTGGTGCCTTTCAAATGCCTACCAAGGTAGTGTAAAAACTACAAAGAGAACTCCTGCCTGGCACCTTCCCCGGTGGAGTTGTGCAGGTGGGTTGTCCTTTGGAACATTTTGTCACCGGCCGAGTCCAAAATTCAGCGATTCCCCATCTCAGCCCAGAAAGCAGATAGAACAACTTTTGTGGTGCCTTTCAGCTGCCTACCAAGGTAGTGTAAAATCTACCAAGAGAACTCCTGTCTGGCACCTTCCCCGGTGGAGTTGTGCAGGGGGTGTGTTTGGAACATTTTGTCACCGGCCGACTCCAAAATTCAGTTCTCAGCCCAGAAAGCAGGTAGAACATCTTTTGTGGTGTCTTTTAGATGCCTACCAAGGTAGTGTAAAAACTACCAAGAGAACGCTTGTCAGGCACCTTCCCCGGTGGAGTTGTGCAGGGGGTGTGTTTGGAACATTTTGTCACCGGCCGAGTCCAAAATTCAGCGGTTCCCCATCTCAGCCCAGAAAGCAGGTAGAACAACTTTTGTGGTGTCTTTCAGATGCCTACCGGAGCAATGTAAAAACTACCAGGAGAACTCCTGTCTGGCACCTTCCCCGGTGGAGTTGTGCAGGGGGTGTGTTTGGAACATTTTGTCACCGGCCGAGTCCAAAATTCAGCGATTCCCCATCTCAGCCCAGAAAGCAGGTAGAACAACTTTTGTGGTGCCTTTCAGATGCCTACCAAGGTAGTGTAAAAACTACCAAGAGAACTCCTGCCCTGGCACCTTCCCCGGTGGAGTTGTGCATGGGGTGTGTTTGGAACATTTTGTCACCGGCCGACTCCAAAATTCAGCGATTCCCCATCTCAGCCCAGAAAGCAGTAGAACAACTTTTGTGGTGTCTTTCAGATGCCTACCGGAGCAATGTAAAAACTACCAGGAGAACTCCTGTCTGGCACCTTCCCCGGTGGAGTTGTGCATGGGGTGTGTTTGGAACATTTTGTCACCGGCCGACTCCAAAATTCAGCGGTTCCCCATCTCAGCCCAGAAAGCAGGTAGAACAACTTTTGTGGTGCCTTTCAGCTGCCTACCAAGGTAGTGTAAAATCTACCAAGAGAACTCCTGTCTGGCACCTTCCCCGGTGGAGTTGTGCAGGGGGTGTGTTTGGAACATTTTGTCACCGGCCGACTCCAAAATTCAGCGGTTCCCCATCTCAGCCCAGAAAGCAGGTAGAACAACTTTTGTGGTGTCTTTCAGATGCCTACCGGAGCAATGTAAAAACTACAGGAGAACTCCTGTCTGGCACCTTCCCCGGTGGAGTTGTGCATGGGGTGTGTTCGGAATATTTTGTCACCAGCCGAGTCCAAAAATTCAGCGATTCCCCATCTCAGCCCAGAAAGCAGGTAGAACAACTTTTGTGGTGTCTTTCAAATGCCTACCAAGGTAGTGTAAAAACTACCAAGAGAACTCCTGTCTGGCACCTTCCCCGGTGGAGTTGTGCAGGGGGGGTGTTTGGAACATTTTTGTCACCGGCCGACTCCAAAATTCAGCGGTTCCCCATCTCAGCCCAGTAAGCAGGTAGAACAACTTTTGTGCTGCCTTTCAGGTGCCTACCAAGGTAGTGTAAAAACTACCAGGAGAACTCCTGTCTGGCACCTTCCCCGGTGGAGTTGTGCTTTGGGTGTGTTTGGAACATTTTGTCACCGGCCGACTCCAAAATTCAGCGGTTCCCCATCTCAGCCCAGAAAGCAGGTAGAACTACTTTTGTGGTGCCTTTCAGCTGCCTACCAAGGTAGTGTAAAAACTACTAAGAGAACTCCTGTCTGGCACCTTCCCCGGTGGAGTTGTGCAGGGGGTGTGTTTGGAACATTTTGTCACCGGCCGAGTCCAAAATTCAGCGGTTCCTCATCTCAGCCCAGAAAGCAGGTAGAACAACTTTTGTGGTGTCTTTCAGCTGCCTACCGGAGCAATGTAAAAACTACCAGGAGAACTCCTGTCTGGCACCCTTCCCCGGTGGAGTTGTGCAGGGGGTGTGTTTGGAACATTTTGTCACCGGCCGAGTCCAAAATTCAGCGATTCCCCATCTCAGCCCAGAAAGCAGGTAGAACAACTTTTGTTGTGCCTTTCAAATGCCTACCAAGGTAGTGTAAAAACTACAAAGAGAACTCCTGCCTGGCACCTTCCCCGGTGGAGTTGTGCAGGGGGTGTGTTTGGAACATTTTGTCACCGGCCGAGTCCAAAATTCAGCGGTTCCCCATCTCAGCCCAGAAAGCAGGTAGAACAACTTTTGTGGTGCCTTTCAGGTGCCTACCAAGGTAGTGTAAAAACTACCAGGAGAACTCCTGTCTGGCACCTTCGCTAGTGGAGTTGTGCAGGGGGTGTGTTTGGAACATTTTGTCACCAGCCGAGTCCAAAATTCAGCGGTTCCCCATCTCAGCCCAGAAAGCAGATAGAACAACTTTTGTGGTGTCTTTCAGCTGCCTACCAAGGTAGTGTAAAAACTACTAAGAGAACTCCTGTCTGGCACCTTCCCCGGTGGAGTTGTGCAGGGGGTGTGTTTGGAACATTTTGTCACCGGCCGAGTCCAAAATTCAGCGGTTCCTCATCTCAGCCCAGAAAGCAGGTAGAACAACTTTTGTGGTGTCATTCAGATGCCTACCGGAGCAATGTAAAAACTACCAGGAGAACTCCTGTCTGGCACCTTCCCCGGTGGAGTTGTGCATGGGGTGTGTTTGGAAAATTTTGTCACCAGCCGACTCCAAAATTCAGCGGTTCCCCATCTCAGCCCAGAAAGCAGGTAGAACAACTTTTGTGGTGCCTTTCAAATGCCTACCAAGGTAGTGTAAAAACTACCAAGAGAACTCCTGCCTGGCACCTTCCCCGGTGGAGTTGTGCAGGGGGTGTGTTTGGAACATTATGTCACCGGCCGAGTCCAAAATTCAGCGGTTCCCCATCTCAGCCCAGAAAGCAGGTAGAACAACTTTTGTGGTGCCTTTCAGGTGCCTACCAAGGTAGTGTAAAAACTACCAGGAGAACTCCTGTCTGGCACCTTCCCCGGTGGAGTTGTGCAGGGGGTGTGTTTGGAACATTTTGTCACCGGCCGAGTCCAAAATTCAGCGATTCCCCCATCTCAGCCCAGAAAGCAGGTAGAACAACTTTTTTGGTGTCCTTTTGATGCCTACCGGAGCAATGTAAAAACTACCAACAGAGCTCGTCCCTGGCACCTTCGCTAGTGGAGTTGTGCATGGGGTGTCTTTGGAACATTTTGTCACCAGCCGAGTCCAAAATTCAGCGGTTCCCCATCTCAGCCCAGAAAGCAGGTAGAACAACTTTTGTGGTGTCTTTCAGATGCCTACCAAGGTAGTGTAAAAAACTATCAAGAGAACGCTTGTCTGGCACCTTCCCCCGTGGAGTTGTGCATGGGGTGTCTTTGGAACATTTTGTCACCGGCCGAGTCCAAAATTCAGCGATTCCCCATCTCAGCCCAGAAAGCAGGTAGAACAACTTTTGTGGTGCCTTTCAGCTGCCTACCGGAGCAATGTAAAAACTACCAGGAGAACTCCTGTCTGGCACCTTCCCCGGTGGAGTTGTGCATGGGGTGTGTTCGGAACATTTTGTCACCAGCCGAGTCCAAAATTCAGCGGTTCCCCATCTCAGCCCAGAAAGCAGGTAGAACAACTTTTGTGGTGCCTTTCAGGTGCCTACCAAGGTAGTGTAAAAACTACCAGGAGAACTCCTGTCTGGCACCTTCGCTAGTGGAGTTGTGCAGGGGGTGTGTTTGGAACATTTTGTCACCCGGCCGACTCCAAAATTCAGCGGTTCCCCATCTCAGCCCAGAAAGCAGGTAGAACAACTTTTGTGGTGTCTTTCAGATGCCTACCGGAGCAATGTAAAAACTACCAGGAGAACTCCTGTCTGGCACCTTCCCCGGTGGAGTTGTGCAGGGGGTGTGTTTGGAACATTTTGTCACCGGCCGAGTCCAAAATTCAGCGATTCCCCATCTCAGCCCAGAAAGCAGGTAGAACAACTTTTGTTGTGCCTTTCAGATGCCTACCAAGGTAGTGTAAAAACTACCAAGAGAACTCCTGCCTGGCACCTTCCCCGGTGGAGTTGTGCATGGGGTGTGTTTGGAACATTTTGTCACCGGCCGACTCCAAAATTCAGCAGTTCCCCATCTCAGCCCAGAAAGCAGGTAGAACAACTTTTGTGGTGCCTTTCAGCTGCCTACCAAGGTAGTGTAAAAACTACCAAGAGAACTCCTGTCTGGCACCTTCCCCGGTGGAGTTGTGCAGGGGGTGTGTTTGGAACATTTTGTCACCGGCCGACTCCAAAATTCAGCGGTTCCCCATCTCAGCCCAGAAAGCAGGTAGAACAACTTTTGTGGTGTCTTTCAGATGCCTACCGGAGCAATGTAAAAACTACCAGGAGAACTCCTGTCTGGCACCTTCCCCGGTGGAGTTGTGCATGGGGTGTGTTTGGAACATTTTGTCACCGGCCGAGTCCAAAATTCAGCGATTCCCCATCTCAGCCCAGAAAGCAGGTAGAACAACTTTTGTGGTGTCTTTCAGATGCCTCCGGAGCAATGTAAAAATTACCAGGAGAACTCCTGCCTGGCACCTTCCCCGGTGGAGTTGTGCAGGGGGTGTGTTTGGAACATTTTGTCACCGGCCGACTCCAAAATTCAGCGGTTCCCCATCTCAGCCCAGAAAGCAGGTAGAACAACTTTTGTGGTGTCTTTCAGATGCCTACCGGAGCAATGTAAAAACTACAGGAGAACTCCTGTCTGGCACCTTCCCCGGTGGAGTTGTGCATGGGGTGTGTTCGGAATATTTTGTCACCAGCCGACTCCAAAAATTCAGCGGTTCCCCATCTCAGCCCAGAAAGCAGGTAGAACAACTTTTGTGGTGTCTTTCAAATGCCTACCAAGGTAGTGTAAAAACTACCAAGAGAACTCCTGCCTGGCACCTTCCCCGGTGGAGTTGTGCAGGGGGTGTGTTTGGAACATTTTGTCACCAGCCGAGTCCAAAATTCAGCGGTTTCCCCATCTCAGCCCAGAAAGCAGGTAGAACAACATTTGTGGTGCCTTTCAGATGCCTACCAAGGTAGTGTAAAAACTACCAGGAGAACTCCTGTCTGGCACCTTCGCTAGTGGAGTTGTGCATTGGGTGTGTTTGGAACATTTCGTCACTGGCCGAGTCCAAAATTCAGCGGTTTCCCCATCTCAGCCCAGAAAGCAGGTAGAACAACTTTTGTGGTGCCTTTCAGCTGCCTACCAAGGTAGTGTAAAAACTACTAAGAGAACTCCTGTCTGGCACCTTCCCCGGTGGAGTTGTGCAGGGGGTGTGTTTGGAACATTTTGTCACCGGGCCGAGTCCAAAATTCAGCGGTTCCCCATCTCAGCCCAGAAAGCAGGTAGAACAACTTTTGTGGTGTCTTTCAGCTGCCTACCGGAGCAATGTAAAAAACTACCAGGAGAACTCCTGTCTGGCACCTTCCCCGGTGGAGTTGTGCATGGGGTGTGTTTGGAACATTTTGTCACCCGGCCGAGTCCAAAATTCAGCGGTTCCCCATCTCAGCCCAGAAAGCAGGTAGAACAACTTTTGTGGTGCCTTTCAAATGCCTACCAAGGTAGTGTAAAAACTACCAAGGAGAACTCCTGCCTGGCACCTTCCCCGGTGGAGTTGTGCATGGGGTGTCTTTGGAACATTTTGTCACCGGCCGACTCCTAAAATTCAGCGATTCCCCATCTCAGCCCAGAAAGCAGATAGAACAACTTTTGTGGTGCCTTTCAGCTGCCTACCAAGGTAGTGTAAAATCTACCAGGAGAACTCCTGTCTGGCCACCTTCCCCGGTGGAGTTGTG
The DNA here is from genome assembly GCF_023638135.1 of Falco biarmicus. NCBI lineage: Eukaryota > Metazoa > Chordata > Aves > Falconiformes > Falconidae > Falco > Falco biarmicus. The sequence continues at coordinate 14,300 of NW_026611931.1, forward strand.
CAGGGGGTGTGTTTTGGAACATTTTGTCACCGGCCGACTCCAAAATTCAGCGGTTCCCCATCTCAGCCCAGAAAGCAGGTAGATACATCTTTTGTGGTGTCTTTTAGATGCCTACCAAGGTAGTGTAAAAACTACCAAGAGAACGCTTGTCTGGCACCTTCCCCGGTGGAGTTGTGCAGGGGGTGTGTTTGGAACATTTTGTCACCGGCCGAGTCCAAAATTCAGCGGTTCCCCATCTCAGCCCAGAAAGCAGGTAGAACAACTTTTGTGGTGTCTTTCAGATGCCTACCGGAGCAATGTAAAAACTACCAGGAGAACTCCTGTCTGGCACCTTCCCCGGTGGAGTTGTGCAGGGGGTGTGTTTGGAACATTTTGTCACCCGGCCGAGTCCAAAATTCAGCGATTCCCCATCTCAGCCCAGAAAGCAGGTAGAACAAACTTTTGTGGTGCCTTTCAGATGCCTACCAAGGTAGTGTAAAAAACTACCAAGAGAACTCCTGCCTGGCACCTTCCCCGGTGGAGTTGTGCATGGGGTGTGTTTGGAACATTTTGTCACCGGCCGACTCCAAAATTCAAGCGATTCCCCATCTCAGCCCAGAAAGCAGGTAGAACAACTTTTGTGGTGTCTTTCAGATGCCTACCGGAGCAATGTAAAAACTACCAGGAGAACTCCTGTCTGGCACCTTCCCCGGTGGAGTTGTGCATGGGGTGTTGTTCGGAACATTTTGTCACCGGCCGACTCCAAAATTCAGCGGTTCCCCATCTCAGCCCAGAAAGCAGGTAGAACAACTTTTGTGGTGCCTTTCAGCTGCCTACCAAGGTAGTGTAAAATCTACCAAGAGAACTCCTGTCTGGCACCTTCCCCGGTGGAGTTGTGCAAGGGGATGTGTTTGGAACATTTTGTCACCGGCCCGACTCCAAAATTCAGCGGTTCCCCATCTCAGCCCAGAAAGCAGGTAGAACAACTTTTGTGGTGCCTTTCAGCTGCCTACCGGAGCAATGTAAAAACTACAGGAGAACTCCTGTCTGGCACCTTCCCCGGTGGAGTTGTGCATGGGGTGTGTTCGGAATATTTTGTCACCAGCCGACTCCAAAATTCAGCGGTTCCCCATCTCAGCCCAGAAAGCAGGTAGAACAACTTTTGTGGTGTCTTTCAAATGCCTACCAAGGTAGTGTAAAAACTACCAAGAGAACTCCTGCCTGGCACCTTCCCCGGTGGAGTTGTGCAGGGGGTGTGTTTGGAACATTTTGTCACCAGCCGAGTCCAAAATTCAGCGGTTCCCCATCTCAGCCCAGAAAGCAGGTAGAACAACTTTTGTGGTGCCTTTCAGATGCCTACCAAGGTAGTGTAAAAACTACCAGGAGAACTCCTGTCTGGCACCTTCGCTAGTGGAGTTGTGCATTGGGTGTGTTTGGAACATTTCGTCACTGGCCGAGTCCAAAATTCAGCGGTTCCCCATCTCAGCCCAGAAAGCAGGTAGAACAACTTTTGTGGTGCCTTTCAGCTGCCTACCAAGGTAGTGTAAAAACTACTAAGAGAACTCCTGTCTGGCACCTTCCCCGGTGGAGTTGTGCAGGGGGTGTGTTTGGAACATTTTGTCACCGGCCGAGTCCAAAATTCAGCGGTTCCCCATCTCAGCCCAGAAAGCAGGTAGAACAACTTTTGTGGTGTCTTTCAGCTGCCTACCGGAGCAATGTAAAAACTACCAGGAGAACTCCTGTCTGGCACCTTCCCCGGTGGAGTTGTGCATGGGGTGTGTTTGGAACATTTTGTCACCGGCCGAGTCCAAAATTCAGCGGTTCCCCATCTCAGCCCAGAAAGCAGGTAGAACAACTTTTGTGGTGCCTTTCAAATGCCTACCAAGGTAGTGTAAAAACTACCAAGAGAACTCCTGCCTGGCACCTTCCCCGGTGGAGTTGTGCATGGGGTGTCTTTGGAACATTTTGTCACCGGCCGACTCCAAAATTCAGCGATTCCCCATCTCAGCCCAGAAAGCAGATAGAACAACTTTTGTGGTGCCTTTCAGCTGCCTACCAAGGTAGTGTAAAATCTACCAGGAGAACTCCTGTCTGGCACCTTCCCCGGTGGAGTTGTGCAGGGGGTGTGTTTGGAACATTTTGTCACCGGCCGACTCCAAAATTCAGCGGTTCCCCATCTCAGCCCAGAAAGCAGGTAGAACATCTTTTGTGGTGTCTTTTAGATGCCTACCAAGGTAGTGTAAAAACTACCAAGAGAACGCTTGTCTGGCACCTTCCCCGGTGGAGTTGTGCAGGGGGTGTGTTTGGAACATTTTGTCACCGGCCGAGTCCAAAATTCAGCGGTTCCCCATCTCAGCCCAGAAAGCAGGTAGAACAACTTTTGTGGTGTCTTTCAGATGCCTACCGGAGCAATGTAAAAACTACCAGGAGAACTCCTGTCTGGCACCTTCCCCGGTGGAGTTGTGCAGGGGGTGTGTTTGGAACATTTTGTCACCGGCCGAGTCCAAAATTCAGCGATTCCCCATCTCAGCCCAGAAAGCAGGTAGAACAACTTTTGTGGTGCCTTTCAGATGCCTACCAAGGTAGTGTAAAAACTACCAAGAGAACTCCTGCCTGGCACCTTCCCCGGTGGAGTTGTGCATGGGGTGTGTTTGGAACATTTTGTCACCGGCCGACTCCAAAATTCAGCGATTCCCCATCTCAGCCCAGAAAGCAGGTAGAACAACTTTTGTGGTGTCTTTCAGATGCCTACCGGAGCAATGTAAAAACTACCAGGAGAACTCCTGTCTGGCACCTTCCCCGGTGGAGTTGTGCATGGGGTGTGTTCGGAACATTTTGTCACCGGCCGACTCCAAAATTCAGCGGTTCCCCATCTCAGCCCAGAAAGCAGGTAGAACAACTTTTGTGGTGCCTTTCAGCTGCCTACCAAGGTAGTGTAAAATCTACCAAGAGAACTCCTGTCTGGCACCTTCCCCGGTGGAGTTGTGCAGGGGATGTGTTTGGAACATTTTGTCACCGGCCGACTCCAAAATTCAGCGGTTCCCCATCTCAGCCCAGAAAGCAGGTAGAACAACTTTTGTGGTGCCTTTCAGCTGCCTACCGGAGCAATGTAAAAACTACAGGAGAACTCCTGTCTGGCACCTTCCCCGGTGGAGTTGTGCATGGGGTGTGTTCGGAATATTTTGTCACCAGCCGAGTCCAAAAATTCAGCGGTTCCCCATCTCAGCCCAGAAAGCAGGGTAGAACAACTTTTGTGGTGTCTTTCAAATGCCTACCAAGGTAGTGTAAAAACTACTTAGAGAACTCCTGTCTGGCACCTTCCCCGGTGGAGTTGTGCAGGGGGTGTGTTTGGAACATTTTGTCACCGGCCGACTCCAAAATTCAGCGGTTCCCCATCTCAGCCCAGAAAGCAGGTAGAACAACTTTTGTGCTGCCTTTCAGGTGCCTACCAAGGTAGTGTAAAAACTACCAGGAGAACTCCTGTCTGGCACCTTCCCCGGTGGAGTTGTGCTTTGGGTGTGTTTGGAACATTTTGTCACCGGCCGAGTCCAAAATTCAGCGGTTCCCCATCTCAGCCCAGAAAGCAGGTAGAACTACTTTTGTGGTGCCTTTCAGCTGCCTACCAAGGTAGTGTAAAAACTACTAAGAGAACTCCTGTCTGGCACCTTCCCCGGTGGAGTTGTGCAGGGGGTGTGTTTGGAACATTTTGTCACCGGCCGAGTCCAAAATTCAGCGGTTCCTCATCTCAGCCCAGAAAGCAGGTAGAACAACTTTTGTGGTGTCTTTCAGCTGCCTACCGGAGCAATGTAAAAACTACCAGGAGAACTCCTGTCTGGCACCTTCCCCGGTGGAGTTGTGCATGGGGTGTGTTTGGAACATTTTGTCACCAGCCGACTCCAAAATTCAGCGGTTCCCCATCTCAGCCCAGAAAGCAGGTAGAACAACTTTTGTGGTGCCTTTCAAATGCCTACCAAGGTAGTGTAAAAACTACCAAGAGAACTCCTGCCTGGCACCTTCCCCGGTGGAGTTGTGCATGGGGTGTCTTTGGAACATTTTGTCACCGGCCGACTCCAAAATTCAGCGATTCCCCATCTCAGCCCAGAAAGCAGGTAGAACAACTTTTGTGGTGTCCTTTTGATGCCTACCGGAGCAATGTAAAAACTACCAACAGAGCTCGTCCCTGGCACCTTCGCTAGTGGAGTTGTGCATGGGGTGTGTTCGGAACATTTTGTCACCGGCCGACTCCAAAATTCAGCGGTTCCCCATCTCAGCCCAGAAAGCAGGTAGAACAACTTTTGTGGTGCCTTTCAGGTGCCTACCAAGGTAGTGTAAAAACTACCAGAACTCCTGTCTGGCACCTTCCCCGGTGGAGTTGTGCAGGGGGTGTGTTTGGAACATTTTGTCACCGGCCGAGTCCAAAATTCAGCGATTCCCCATCTCAGCCCAGAAAGCAGGTAGAACAACTTTTGTGCTGCCTTTCAGCTCCCTACCAAGGTAGTGTAAAATCTACCAAGAGAACTCCTGTCTGGCACCTTCCCCGGTGGAGTTGTGCAGGGGGTGTCTTTGGAACATTTTGTCACCGGCCGAGTCCAAAATTCAGCGTTTCCCCATCTCAGCCCAGAAAGCAGGTAGAACAACTTTTGTGGTGCCTTTCAAATGCCTACCAAGGTAGTGTAAAAACTACCAAGAGAACTCCTGCCTGGCACCTTCCCCGGTGGAGTTGTGCATGGGATGTCTTTGGAACGTTTTGTCACCGGCCGACTCCAAAATTCAGCGATTCCCCATCTCAGCCCAGAAAGCAGGTAGAACAACTTTTGTGGTGTCCTTTTGATGCCTACCGGAGCAATGTAAAAACTACCAACAGAGCTCGTCCCTGGCACCTTCGCTAGTGGAGTTGTGCATGGGGTGTGTTCGGAACATTTTGTCACCGGCCGACTCCAAAATTCAGCGGTTCCCCATCTCAGCCCAGAAAGCAGGTAGAACAACTTTTGTGGTGCCTTTCAGCTGCCTACCAAGGTAGTGTAAAATCTACCAAGAGAACTCCTGTCTGGCACCTTCCCCGGTGGAGTTGTGCAGGGGGTGTGTTTGGAACATTTTGTCACCGGCCGACTCCAAAATTCAGCGGTTCCCCATCTCAGCCCAGAAAGCAGGTAGAACAACTTTTGTGGTGACTTTCAGATGCCTACCGGAGCAATGTAAAAACTACAGGAGAACTCCTGTCTGGCACCTTCCCCGGTGGAGTTGTGCATGGGGTGTGTTCGGAATATTTTGTCACCAGCGGAGTCCAAAAATTCAGCGGTTCCCCATCTCAGCCCAGAAAGCAGGTAGAACAACTTTTGTGGTGCCTTTCAGCTGCCTACCAAGGTAGTGTAAAAACTACCAAGAGAACTCCTGTCTGGCACCTTCCCCGGTGGAGTTGTGCAGGGGGGGTGTTTGGAACATTTTGTCACCGGCCGACTCCAAAATTCAGCGGTTCCCCATCTCAGCCCAGAAAGCAGGTAGAACAACTTTTGTGGTGCCTTTCACGTGCCTACCAAGGTAGTGTAAAAACTACCAGGAGAACTCCTGTCTGGCACCTTCCCCGGTGGAGTTGTGCATGGGGTGTGTTTGGAACATTTTGTCACCGGCCGACTCCAAAATTCAGCGGTTCCCCATCTCAGCCCAGAAAGCAGGTAGAACTACTTTTGTGGTGCCTTTCAGCTGCCTACCAAGGTAGTGTAAAAACTACTAAGAGAACTCCTGTCTGGCACCTTCCCCGGTGGAGTTGTGCAGGGGGTGTGTTTGGAACATTTTGTCACCGGCCGAGTCCAAAATTCAGCGGTTCCTCATCTCAGCCCAGAAAGCAGGTAGAACAACTTTTGTGGTGCCTTTCAGCTGCCTACCGGAGCAATGTAAAAACTACCAGGAGAACTCCTGTCTGGCACCTTCCCCGGTGGAGTTGTGCATGGGGTGTGTTTGGAACATTTTGTCACCAGCCGACTCCAAAATTCAGCGGTTCCCCATCTCAGCCCAGAAAGCAGGTAGAACAACTTTTGTGGTGCCTTTCAAATGCCTACCAAGGTAGTGTAAAAACTACAAAGAGAACTCCTGCCTGGCACCTTCCCCGGTGGAGTTGTGCATGGGGTGTCTTTGGAACATTTTGTCACCGGCCGACTCCAAAATTCAGCGATTCCCCATCTCAGCCCAGAAAGCAGGTAGAACAACTTTTGTGGTGTCCTTTTGATGCCTACCGGAGCAATGTAAAAACTACCAACAGAGCTCGTCCCTGGCACCTTCGCTAGTGGAGTTGTGCATGGGGTGTGTTCGGAACATTTTGTCACCGGCCGACTCCAAAATTCAGCGGTTCCCCATCTCAGCCCAGAAAGCAGGTAGAACAACTTTTGTGGTGCCTTTCAGCTGCCTACCAAGGTAGTGTAAAATCTACCAAGAGAACTCCTGTCTGGCACCTTCCCCGGTGGAGTTGTGCAGGGGGTGTGTTTGGAACATTTTGTCACCGGCCGACTCCAAAATTCAGCGGTTCCCCATCTCAGCCCAGAAAGCAGGTAGAACAACTTTTGTGGTGACTTTCAGATGCCTACCGGAGCAATGTAAAAACTACAGGAGAACTCCTGTCTGGCACCTTCCCCGGTGGAGTTGTGCATGGGGTGTGTTCGGAATATTTTGTCACCAGCGGAGTCCAAAAATTCAGCGGTTCCCCATCTCAGCCCAGAAAGCAGGTAGAACAACTTTTGTGGTGTCTTTCAAATGCCTACCAAGGTAGTGTAAAAACTACCAAGAGAACTCCTGTCTGGCACCTTCCCCGGTGGAGTTGTGCAGGGGGGGTGTTTGGAACATTTTGTCACCGGCCGACTCCAAAATTCAGCGGTTCCCCATCTCAGCCCAGAAAGCAGGTAGAACAACTTTTGTGCTGCCTTTCAGGTGCCTACCAAGGTAGTGTAAAAACTACCAGGAGAACTCCTGTCTGGCACCTTCCCCGGTGGAGTTGTGCTTTGGGTGTGTTTGGAACATTTTGTCACCGGCCGAGTCCAAAATTCAGCGGTTCCCCATCTCAGCCCAGAAAGCAGGTAGAACTACTTTTGTGGTGCCTTTCAGCTGCCTACCAAGGTAGTGTAAAAACTACCAGGAGAACTCCTGTCTGGCACCTTCCCCGGTGGAGTTGTGCATGGGGTGTGTTCGGAACATTTTGTCACCAGCCGAGTCCAAAATTCAGCGGTTCCCCATCTCAGCCCAGAAAGCAGGTAGAACAACTTTTGTGGTGCCTTTCAGCTGCCTACCAAGGTAGTGTAAAAACTACCAGGAGAACTCCTGTCTGGCACCTTCGCTAGTGGAGTTGTGCAGGGGGTGTGTTTGGAACATTTTGTCACCGGCCGACTCCAAAATTCAGCGGTTCCCCATCTCAGCCCAGAAAGCAGGTAGAACATCTTTTGTGGTGTCTTTTAGATGCCTACCAAGGTAGTGTAAAAACTACCAAGAGAACGCTTGTCTGGCACCTTCCCCGGTGGAGTTGTGCAGGGGGTGTGTTTGGAACATTTTGTCACCGGCCGAGTCCAAAATTCAGCGGTTCCCCATCTCAGCCCAGAAAGCAGGTAGAACAACTTTTGTGGTGCCTTTCAGATGCCTACCGGAGCAATGTAAAAACTACCAGGAGAACTCCTGTCTGGCACCTTCCCCGGTGGAGTTGTGCAGGGGGTGTGTTTGGAACATTTTGTCACCGGCCGAGTCCAAAATTCAGCGATTCCCCATCTCAGCCCAGAAAGCAGGTAGAACAACTTTTGTGGTGCCTTTCAGATGCCTACCAAGGTAGTGTAAAAACTACCAAGAGAACTCCTGCCTGGCACCTTCCCCGGTGGAGTTGTGCATGGGGTGTGTTTGGAACATTTTGTCACCGGCCGACTCCAAAATTCAGCAGTTCCCCATCTCAGCCCAGAAAGCAGGTAGAACAACTTTTGTGGTGCCTTTCAGCTCCCTACCAAGGTAGTGTAAAAACTACCAGGAGAACTCCTGTCTGGCACCTTCCCCGGTGGAGTTGTGCAGGGGGTGTGTTTGGAACATTTTGTCACCGGCCGAGTCCAAAATTCAGCGGTTCCCCATCTCAGCCCAGAAAGCAGGTAGAACAACTTTTGTGGTGTCTTTCAGATGCCTACCGGAGCAATGTAAAAACTACCAGGAGAACTCCTGCCTGGCACCTTCCCCGGTGGAGTTGTGCAGGGGGTGTGTTTGGAACATTTTGTCACCGGCCGAGTCCAAAATTCAGCGATTCCCCATCTCAGCCCAGAAAGCAGGTAGAACAACTTTTGTGGTGCCTTTCAGGTGCCTACCAAGGTAGTGTAAAAACTACCAGGAGAACTCCTGTCTGGCACCTTCCCCGGTGGAGTTGTGCAGGGGGTGTGTTTGGAACATTTTGTCACCGGCCGAGTCCAAAATTCAGCGGTTCCCCATCTCAGCCCAGAAAGCAGGTAGAACAACTTTTGTGCTGCCTTTCAGCTCCCTACCAAGGTAGTGTAAAATCTACCAAGAGAACTCCTGTCTGGCACCTTCCCCGGTGGAGTTGTGCAGGGGGTGTCTTTGGAACATTTTGTCACCGGCCGACTCCAAAATTCAGCGGTTCCCCATCTCAGCCCAGAAAGCAGGTAGAACAACTTTTGTGGTGTCTTTCAGATGCCTACCGGAGCAATGTAAAAACTACAGGAGAACTCCTGTCTGGCACCTTCCCCGGTGGAGTTGTGCATGGGGTGTGTTTGGAACATTTTGTCACCGGCCGAGTCCAAAATTCAGCGTTTCCCCATCTCAGCCCAGAAAGCAGGTAGAACAACTTTTGTGGTGTCTTTCAGATGCCTACCGGAGCAATGTAAAAACTACCAGGAGAACTCCTGTCTGGCACCTTCCCCGGTGGAGTTGTGCAGGGGGTGTGTTTGGAACATTTTGTCACCGGCCGAGTCCAAAATTCAGCGGTTCCCCATCTCAGCCCAGAAAGCAGGTAGAACAACTTTTGTGGTGCCTTTCAGATGCCTACCAAGGTAGTGTAAAAACTACCAAGAGAACTCCTGCCTGGCACCTTCCCCGGTGGAGTTGTGCATGGGGTGTGTTTGGAACATTTTGTCACCGGCCGACTCCAAAATTCAGCAGTTCCCCATCTCAGCCCAGAAAGCAGGTAGAACAACTTTTGTGGTGCCTTTCAGCTGCCTACCAAGGTAGTGTAAAAACTACCAAGAGAACTCCTGTCTGGCACCTTCCCCGGTGGAGTTGTGCATGGGGTGTGTTTGGAACATTTTGTCACCGGCCGACTCCAAAATTCAGCGGTTCCCCATCTCAGCCCAGAAAGCAGGTAGAACAACTTTTGTGGTGTCTTTCAGATGCCTACCGGAGCAATGTAAAAACTACCAGGAGAACTCCTGCCTGGCACCTTCCCCGGTGGAGTTGTGCATGGGGTGTGTTTGGAACATTTTGTCACCGGCCGACTCCAAAATTCAGCGGTTCCCCATCTCAGCCCAGAAAGCAGGTAGAACAACTTTTGTGGTGTCTTTCAGATGCCTACCGGAGCAATGTAAAAACTACAGGAGAACTCCTGTCTGGCACCTTCCCCGGTGGAGTTGTGCATGGGGTGTGTTCGGAATATTTTGTCACCAGCCGAGTCCAAAAATTCAGCGGTTCCTCATCTCAGCCCAGAAAGCAGGTAGAACAACTTTTGTGGTGTCTTTCAGCTGCCTACCGGAGCAATGTAAAAACTACCAGGAGAACTCCTGTCTGGCACCTTCCCCGGTGGAGTTGTGCATGGGGTGTGTTTGGAACATTTTGTCACCAGCCGAGTCCAAAATTCAGCGGTTCCCCATCTCAGCCCAGAAAGCAGGTAGAACAACTTTTGTGGTGCCTTTCAAATGCCTACCAAGGTAGTGTAAAAACTACAAAGAGAACTCCTGCCTGGCACCTTCCCCGGTGGAGTTGTGCATGGGGTGTCTTTGGAACATTTTGTCACCGGCCGAGTCCAAAATTCAGCGATTCCCCATCTCAGCCCAGAAAGCAGATAGAACAACTTTTGTGGTGCCTTTCAGCTGCCTACCAAGGTAGTGTAAAATCTACCAAGAGAACTCCTGTCTGGCACCTTCCCCGGTGGAGTTGTGCAGGGGGTGTGTTTGGAACATTTTGTCACCGGCCGACTCCAAAATTCAGCGGTTCCCCATCTCAGCCCAGAAAGCAGGTAGAACAACTTTTGTGGTGTCTTTTAGATGCCTACCAAGGTAGTGTAAAAACTACCAAGAGAACGCTTGTCTGGCACCTTCCCCGGTGGAGTTGTGCAGGGGGTGTGTTTGGAACATTTTGTCACCGGCCGAGTCCAAAATTCAGCGTTTCCCCATCTCAGCCCAGAAAGCAGGTAGAACAACTTTTGTGGTGTCTTTCAGATGCCTACCGGAGCAATGTAAAAACTATCAGGAGAACTCCTGTCTGGCACCTTCCCCGGTGGAGTTGTGCATGGGGTGTGTTTGGAACATTTTGTCACCAGCCGACTCCAAAATTCAGCGGTTCCCCATCTCAGCCCAGAAAGCAGGTAGAACAACTTTTGTGGTGCCTTTCAAATGCCTACCAAGGTAGTGTAAAAACTACCAAGAGAACTCCTGCCTGGCACCTTCCCCGGTGGAGTTGTGCATGGGGTGTCTTTGGAACATTTTGTCACCGGCCGACTCCAAAATTCAGCGATTCCCCATCTCAGCCCAGAAAGCAGGTAGAACAACTTTTGTGGTGTCCTTTTGATGCCTACCGGAGCAATGTAAAAACTACCAACAGAGCTCGTCCCTGGCACCTTCGCTAGTGGAGTTGTGCATGGGGTGTGTTCGGAACATTTTGTCACCGGCCGACTCCAAAATTCAGCGGTTCCCCATCTCAGCCCAGAAAGCAGGTAGAACAACTTTTGTGGTGCCTTTCAGGTGCCTACCAAGGTAGTGTAAAAACTACCAGGAGAACTCCTGTCTGGCACCTTCGCTAGTGGAGTTGTGCATTGGGTGTGTTTGGAACATTTTGTCACCGGCCGACTCCAAAATTCAGCGGTTCCCCATCTCAGCCCAGAAAGCAGGTAGAACAACTTTTGTGGTGCCTTTCAGCTGCCTACCAAGGTAGTGTAAAAACTACTAAGAGAACTCCTGTCTGGCACCTTCCCCGGTGGAGTTGTGCAGGGGGTGTGTTTGGAACATTTTGTCACCGGCCGAGTCCAAAATTCAGTGGTTCCTCATCTCAGCCCAGAAAGCAGGTAGAACAACTTTTGTGGTGTCTTTCAGCTGCCTACCGGAGCAATGTAAAAACTACCAGGAGAACTCCTGTCTGGCACCTTCCCCGGTGGAGTTGTGCATGGGGTGTGTTTGGAACATTTTGTCACCAGCCGAGTCCAAAATTCAGCGGTTCCCCATCTCAGCCCAGAAAGCAGGTAGAACAACTTTTGTGGTGCCTTTCAAATGCCTACCAAGGTAGTGTAAAAACTACAAAGAGAACTCCTGCCTGGCACCTTCCCCGGTGGAGTTGTGCATGGGGTGTCTTTGGAACATTTTGTCACCGGCCGAGTCCAAAATTCAGCGATTCCCCATCTCAGCCCAGAAAGCAGATAGAACAACTTTTGTGGTGCCTTTCAGCTGCCTACCAAGGTAGTGTAAAATCTACCAAGAGAACTCCTGTCTGGCACCTTCCCCGGTGGAGTTGTGCAGGGGGTGTGTTTGGAACATTTTGTCACCGGCCGACTCCAAAATTCAGCGGTTCCCATTCTCAGCCCAGAAAGCAGGTAGAACATCTTTTGTGGTGTCTTTTAGATGCCTACCAAGGTAGTGTAAAAACTACCAAGAGAACGCTTGTCTGGCACCTTCCCCGGTGGAGTTGTGCAGGGGGTGTGTTTGGAACATTTTGTCACCGGCCGAGTCCAAAATTCAGCGGTTCCCCATCTCAGCCCAGAAAGCAGGTAGAACAACTTTTGTGGTGTCTTTCAGATGCCTACCGGAGCAATGTAAAAACTACCAGGAGAACTCCTGTCTGGCACCTTCCCCGGTGGAGTTGTGCAGGGGGTGTGTTTGGAACATTTTGTCACCGGCCGAGTCCAAAATTCAGCGATTCCCCATCTCAGCCCAGAAAGCAGGTAGAACAACTTTTGTGGTGCCTTTCAGATGCCTACCAAGGTAGTGTAAAAACTACCAAGAGAACTCCTGCCTGGCACCTTCCCCGGTGGAGTTGTGCATGGGGTGTGTTTGGAACATTTTGTCACCGGCCGACTCCAAAATTCAGCGATTCCCCATCTCAGCCCAGAAAGCAGGTAGAACAACTTTTGTGGTGTCTTTCAGATGCCTACCGGAGCAATGTAAAAACTACCAGGAGAACTCCTGTCTGGCACCTTCCCCGGTGGAGTTGTGCATGGGGTGTGTTTGGAACATTTTGTCACCGGCCGACTCCAAAATTCAGCGGTTCCCCATCTCAGCCCAGAAAGCAGGTAGAACAACTTTTGTGGTGCCTTTCAGCTGCCTACCAAGGTAGTGTAAAATCTACCAAGAGAACTCCTGTCTGGCACCTTCCCCGGTGGAGTTGTGCAGGGGGTGTGTTTGGAACATTTTGTCACCGGCCGACTCCAAAATTCAGCGGTTCCCCATCTCAGCCCAGAAAGCAGGTAGAACAACTTTTGTGGTGTCTTTCAGATGCCTACCGGAGCAATGTAAAAACTACAGGAGAACTCCTGTCTGGCACCTTCCCCGGTGGAGTTGTGCATGGGGTGTGTTCGGAATATTTTGTCACCAGCCGAGTCCAAAAATTCAGCGGTTCCCCATCTCAGCCCAGAAAGCAGGTAGAACAACTTTTGTGGTGTCTTTCAAATGCCTACCAAGGTAGTGTAAAAACTACCAAGAGAACTCCTGTCTGGCACCTTCCCCGGTGGAGTTGTGCAGGGGGGGTGTTTGGAACATTTTGTCACCGGCCGACTCCAAAATTCAGCGGTTCCCCATCTCAGCCCAGTAAGCAGGTAGAACAACTTTTGTGCTGCCTTTCAGGTGCCTACCAAGGTAGTGTAAAAACTACCAGGAGAACTCCTGTCTGGCACCTTCCCCGGTGGAGTTGTGCTTTGGGTGTGTTTGGAACATTTTGTCACCGGCCGACTCCAAAATTCAGCGGTTCCCCATCTCAGCCCAGAAAGCAGGTAGAACTACTTTTGTGGTGCCTTTCAGCTGCCTACCAAGGTAGTGTAAAAACTACTAAGAGAACTCCTGTCTGGCACCTTCCCCGGTGGAGTTGTGCAGGGGGTGTGTTTGGAACATTTTGTCACCGGCCGAGTCCAAAATTCAGCGGTTCCTCATCTCAGCCCAGAAAGCAGGTAGAACAACTTTTGTGGTGTCTTTCAGCTGCCTACCGGAGCAATGTAAAAACTACCAGGAGAACTCCTGTCTGGCACCTTCCCCGGTGGAGTTGTGCATGGGGTGTGTTTGGAACATTTTGTCACCAGCCGACTCCAAAATTCAGCGGTTCCCCATCTCAGCCCAGAAAGCAGGTAGAACAACTTTTGTGGTGCCTTTTAGATGCCTACCAAGGTAGTGTAAAAACTACCAAGAGAACTCCTGCCTGGCACCTTCCCCGGTGGAGTTGTGCATGGGGTGTCTTTGGAACATTTTGTCACCGGCCGACTCCAAAATTCAGCGATTCCCCATCTCAGCCCAGAAAGCAGGTAGAACAACTTTTGTGGTGTCTTTCAGATGCCTACCGGAGCAATGTAAAAACTACCAACAGAGATCGTCCCTGGCACCTTCGCTAGTGGAGTTGTGCATGGGGTGTGTTCGGAACATTTTGTCACCGGCCGACTCCAAAATTCAGCGGTTCCCCATCTCAGCCCAGAAAGCAGGTAGAACAACTTTTGTGGTGCCTTTCAGGTGCCTACCAAGGTAGTGTAAAAACTACCAGGAGAACTCCTGTCTGGCACCTTCCCCGGTGGAGTTGTGCAGGGGGTGTGTTTGGAACATTTTGTCACCGGCCGAGTCCAAAATTCAGCGATTCCCCATCTCAGCCCAGAAAGCAGGTAGAACAACTTTTGTGCTGCCTTTCAGCTCCCTACCAAGGTAGTGTAAAATCTACCAAGAGAACTCCTGTCTGGCACCTTCCCCGGTGGAGTTGTGCAGGGGGTGTGTTTGGAACATTTTGTCACCGGCCGAGTCCAAAATTCAGCGTTTCCCCATCTCAGCCCAGAAAGCAGGTAGAACAACTTTTGTGGTGCCTTTCAAATGCCTACCAAGGTAGTGTAAAAACTACCAAGAGAACTCCTGCCTGGCACCTTCCCCGGTGGAGTTGTGCATGGGATGTCTTTGGAACGTTTTGTCACCGGCCGACTCCAAAATTCAGCGATTCCCCATCTCAGCCCAGAAAGCAGGTAGAACAACTTTTGTGGTGTCCTTTTCATGCCTACCGGAGCAATGTAAAAACTACCAACAGAGCTCGTCCCTGGCACCTTCGCTAGTGGAGTTGTGCATGGGGTGTGTTCGGAACATTTTGTCACCGGCCGACTCCAAAATTCAGCGGTTCCCCATCTCAGCCCAGAAAGCAGGTAGAACAACTTTTGTGGTGCCTTTCAGCTGCCTACCAAGGTAGTGTAAAATCTACCAAGAGAACTCCTGTCTGGCACCTTCCCCGGTGGAGTTGTGCAGGGGGTGTGTTTGGAACATTTTGTCACCGGCCGACTCCAAAATTCAGCGGTTCCCCATCTCAGCCCAGAAAGCAGGTAGAACAACTTTTGTGGTGACTTTCAAATGCCTACCAAGGTAGTGTAAAAACTACAAAGAGAACTCCTGCCTGGCACCTTCCCCGGTGGAGTTGTGCATGGGGTGTCTTTGGAACATTTTGTCACCGGCCGAGTCCAAAATTCAGCGATTCCCCATCTCAGCCCAGAAAGCAGATAGAACAACTTTTGTGGTGTCTTTCAGATGCCTACCAAGGTAGTGTAAAATCTACCAAGAGAACTCCTGTCTGGCACCTTCCCCGGTGGAGTTGTGCAGGGGGTGTGTTTGGAACATTTTGTCACCGGCCGAGTCCAAAATTCAGCGTTTCCCCATCTCAGCCCAGAAAGCAGGTAGAACAACTTTTGTGGTGCCTTTCAAATGCCTACCAAGGTAGTGTAAAAACTACCAAGAGAACTCCTGCCTGGCACCTTCCCCGGTGGAGTTGTGCATGGGATGTCTTTGGAACGTTTTGTCACCGCCCGACTCCAAAATTCAGCGATTCCCCATCTCAGCCCAGAAAGCAGGTAGAACAACTTTTGTGGTGTCCTTTTCATGCCTACCGGAGCAATGTAAAAACTACCAACAGAGCTCGTCCCTGGCACCTTCGCTAGTGGAGTTGTGCATGGGGTGTGTTCGGAACATTTTGTCACCGGCCGACTCCAAAATTCAGCGGTTCCCCATCTCAGCCCAGAAAGCAGGTAGAACAACTTTTGTGGTGCCTTTCAGCTGCCTACCAAGGTAGTGTAAAATCTACCAAGAGAACTCCTGTCTGGCACCTTCCCCGGTGGAGTTGTGCAGGGGGTGTGTTTGGAACATTTTGTCACCGGCCGACTCCAAAATTCAGCGGTTCCCCATCTCAGCCCAGAAAGCAGGTAGAACAACTTTTGTGGTGACTTTCAAATGCCTACCAAGGTAGTGTAAAAACTACAAAGAGAACTCCTGCCTGGCACCTTCCCCGGTGGAGTTGTGCATGGGGTGTCTTTGGAACATTTTGTCACCGGCCGAGTCCAAAATTCAGCGATTCCCCATCTCAGCCCAGAAAGCAGATAGAACAACTTTTGTGGTGCCTTTCAGCTGCCTACCAAGGTAGTGTAAAATCTACCAAGAGAACTCCTGTCTGGCACCTTCCCCGGTGGAGTTGTGCAGGGGGTGTGTTTGGAACATTTTGTCACCGGCCGACTCCAAAATTCAGCGGTTCCCCATCTCAGCCCAGAAAGCAGGTAGAACAACTTTTGTGGTGCCTTTCAAATGCCTACCAAGGTAGTGTAAAAACTACAAAGAGAACTCCTGCCTGGCACCTTCCCCGGTGGATCTTGTGCATGGGGTGTCTTTGGAACATTTTGTCACCGGCCGAGTCCAAAATTCAGCGATTCCCCATCTCAGCCCAGAAAGCAGGTAGAACAACTTTTGTGGTGCCTTTCAGCTGCCTACCAAGGTAGTGTAAAATCTACCAAGAGAACTCCTGTCTGGCACCTTCCCCGGTGGAGTTGTGCAGGGGGTGTGTTTGGAACATTTTGTCACCGGCCGACTCCAAAATTCAGCGGTTCCCCATCTCAGCCCAGAAAGCAGGTAGAACATCTTTTGTGGTGTCTTTTAGATGCCTACCAAGGTAGTGTAAAAACTACCAAGAGAACGCTTGTCTGGCACCTTCCCCGGTGGAGTTGTGCAGGGGGTGTGTTTGGAACATTTTGCCACCGGCCGAGTCCAAAATTCAGCGTTTCCCCATCGCAGCCCAGAAAGCAGGTAGAACAACTTTTGTGGTGTCTTTCAGATGCCTACCGGAGCAATGTAAAAACTACCAGGAGAACTCCTGTCTGGCACCTTCCCCGGTGGAGTTGTGCATGGGGTGTGTTTGGAACATTTTGTCACCGGCCGAGTCCAAAATTCAGCGATTCCCCATCTCAGCCCAGAAAGCAGGTAGAACAACTTTTGTGGTGCCTTTCAGATGCCTACCAAGGTAGTGTAAAAACTACCAAGAGAACGCCTGTCTGGCACCTTCCCCGGTGGAGTTGTGCATGGGGTGTGTTTGGAACATTTTGTCACCGGCCGACTCCAAAATTCAGCGATTCCCCATCTCAGCCCAGAAAGCAGGTAGAACAACTTTTGTGGTGTCTTTCAGATGCCTACCGGAGCAATGTAAAAACTACCAGGAGAACTCCTGTCTGGCACCTTCCCCGGTGGAGTTGTGCATGGGGTGTGTTCGGAACATTTTGTCACCGGCCGACTCCAAAATTCAGCGGTTCCCCATCTCAGCCCAGAAAGCAGGTAGAACAACTTTTGTGGTGCCTTTCAGCTGCCTACCAAGGTAGTGTAAAATCTACCAAGAGAACTCCTGTCTGGCACCTTCCCCGGTGGAGTTGTGCAGGGGGTGTGTTTGGAACATTTTGTCACCGGCCGACTCCAAAATTCAGCGGTTCCCCATCTCAGCCCAGAAAGCAGGTAGAACAACTTTTGTGGTGACTTTCAGATGCCTACCGGAGCAATGTAAAAACTACAGGAGAACTCCTGCCTGGCACCTTCCCCGGTGGAGTTGTGCAGGGGGTGTGTTCGGAATATTTTGTCACCAGCCGAGTCCAAAAATTCAGCGGTTCCCCATCTCAGCCCAGAAAGCAGGTAGAACAACTTTTGTGGTGCCTTTCAAATGCCTACCAAGGTAGTGTAAAAACTACCAAGAGAACTCCTGCCTGGCACCTTCCCCGGTGGAGTTGTGCATGGGGTGTCTTTGGAACATTTTGTCACCGGCCGACTCCAAAATTCAGCGATTCCCCATCTCAGCCCAGAAAGCAGGTAGAACAACTTTTGTGGTGTCCTTTTGATGCCTACCGGAGCAATGTAAAAACTACCAACAGAGCTCGTCCCTGGCACCTTCGCTAGTGGAGTTGTGCATGGGGTGTGTTCGGAACATTTTGTCACCGGCCGACTCCAAAATTCAGCGGTTCCCCATCTCAGCCCAGAAAGCAGGTAGAACAACTTTTGTGGTGCCTTTCAGGTGCCTACCAAGGTAGTGTAAAAACTACCAGGAGAACTCCTGTCTGGCACCTTCCCCGGTGGAGTTGTGCAGGGGGTGTGTTTGGAACATTTTGTCACCGGCCGAGTCCAAAATTCAGCGATTCCCCATCTCAGCCCAGAAAGCAGGTAGAACAACTTTTGTGCTGCCTTTCAGCTCCCTACCAAGGTAGTGTAAAATCTACCAAGAGAACTCCTGTCTGGCACCTTCCCCGGTGGAGTTGTGCAGGGGGTGTGTTTGGAACATTTTGTCACCGGCCGAGTCCAAAATTCAGCGTTTCCCCATCTCAGCCCAGAAAGCAGGTAGAACAACTTTTGTGGTGCCTTTCAAATGCCTACCAAGGTAGTGTAAAAACTACCAATAGAACTCCTGCCTGGCACCTTCCCCGGTGGAGTTGTGCATGGGATGTCTTTGGAACGTTTTGTCACCGGCCGACTCCAAAATTCAGCGATTCCCCATCTCAGCCCAGAAAGCAGGTAGAACAACTTTTTTGGTGTCCTTTTGATGCCTACCGGAGCAATGTAAAAACTACCAACAGAGCTCGTCCCTGGCACCTTCGCTAGTGGAGTTGTGCATGGGGTGTGTTCGGAACATTTTGTCACCGGCCGACTCCAAAATTCAGCGGTTCCCCATCTCAGCCCAGAAAGCAGGTAGAACAACTTTTGTGGTGCCTTTCAGATGCCTACCAAGGTAGTGTAAAAACTACCAGGAGAACTCCTGTCTGGCACCTTCGCTAGTGGAGTTGTGCATTGGGTGTGTTTGGAACATTTTGTCACCGGCCGACTCCAAAATTCAGCGGTTCCCCATCTCAGCCCAGAAAGCAGGTAGAACAACTTTTGTGGTGCCTTTCAGCTGCCTACCAAGGTAGTGTAAAAACTACTAAGAGAACTCCTGTCTGGCACCTTCCCCGGTGGAGTTGTGCAGGGGGTGTGTTTGGAACATTTTGTCACCGGCCGAGTCCAAAATTCAGCGGTTCCTCATCTCAGCCCAGAAAGCAGGTAGAACAACTTTTGTGGTGTCTTTCAGCTGCCTACCGGAGCAATGTAAAAACTACCAGGAGAACTCCTGTCTGGCACCTTCCCCGGTGGAGTTGTGCATGGGGTGTGTTTGGAACATTTTGTCACCAGCCGAGTCCAAAATTCAGCGGTTCCCCATCTCAGCCCAGAAAGCAGGTAGAACAACTTTTGTGGTGCCTTTCAAATGCCTACCAAGGTAGTGTAAAAACTACAAAGAGAACTCCTGCCTGGCACCTTCCCCGGTGGAGTTGTGCAGGGGGTGTCTTTGGAACATTTTGTCACCGGCCGAGTCCAAAATTCAGCGATTCCCCATCTCAGCCCAGAAAGCAGATAGAACAACTTTTGTGGTGCCTTTCAGCTGCCTACCAAGGTAGTGTAAAATCTACCAAGAGAACTCCTGTCTGGCACCTTCCCCGGTGGAGTTGTGCATGGGGTGTGTTTGGAACATTTTGTCACCGGCCGACTCCAAAATTCAGCGGTTCCCCATCTCAGCCCAGAAAGCAGGTAGAACATCTTTTGTGGTGTCTTTTAGATGCCTACCAAGGTAGTGTAAAAACTACCAAGAGAACGCTTGTCTGGCACCTTCCCCGGTGGAGTTGTGCAGGGGGTGTGTTTGGAACATTTTGTCACCGGCCGAGTCCAAAATTCAGCGGTTCCCCATCTCAGCCCAGAAAGCAGGTAGAACAACTTTTGTGGTGTCTTTCAGATGCCTACCGGAGCAATGTAAAAACTACCAGGAGAACTCCTGTCTGGCACCTTCCCCGGTGGAGTTGTGCAGGGGGTGTGTTTGGAACATTTTGTCACCGGCCGAGTCCAAAATTCAGCGTTTCCCCATCTCAGCCCAGAAAGCAGGTAGAACAACTTTTGTGGTGCCTTTCAGATGCCTACCAAGGTAGTGTAAAAACTACCAAGAGAACTCCTGCCTGGCACCTTCCCCGGTGGAGTTGTGCATGGGGTGTGTTTGGAACATTTTGTCACCGGCCGACTCCAAAATTCAGCGATTCCCCATCTCAGCCCAGAAAGCAGGTAGAACAACTTTTGTGGTGTCTTTCAGATGCCTACCGGAGCAATGTAAAAACTACCAGGAGAACTCCTGTCTGGCACCTTCCCCGGTGGAGTTGTGCATGGGGTGTGTTTGGAACATTTTGTCACCGGCCGACTCCAAAATTCAGCGGTTCCCCATCTCAGCCCAGAAAGCAGGTAGAACAACTTTTGTGGTGCCTTTCAGCTGCCTACCAAGGTAGTGTAAAATCTACCAAGAGAACTCCTGTCTGGCACCTTCCCCGGTGGAGTTGTGCAGGGGGTGTGTTTGGAACATTTTGTCACCGGCCGACTCCAAAATTCAGCGGTTCCCCATCTCAGCCCAGAAAGCAGGTAGAACAACTTTTGTGGTGACTTTCAGATGCCTACCGGAGCAATGTAAAAACTACAGGAGAACTCCTGTCTGGCACCTTCCCCGGTGGAGTTGTGCATGGGGTGTGTTCGGAATATTTTGTCACCAGCCGAGTCCAAAAATTCAGCGGTTCCCCATCTCAGCCCAGAAAGCAGGTAGAACAACTTTTGTGGTGCCTTTCAGCTGCCTACCAAGGTAGTGTAAAATCTACCAAGAGAACTCCTGTCTGGCACCTTCCCCGGTGGAGTTGTGCAGGGGGTGTGTTTGGAACATTTTGTCACCGGCCGACTCCAACATTCAGCGGTTCCCCATCTCAGCCCAGAAAGCAGGTAGAACAACTTTTGTGGTGACTTTCAGATGCCTACCGGAGCAATGTAAAAACTACAGGAGAACTCCTGCCTGGCACCTTCCCCGGTGGAGTTGTGCATGGGGTGTGTTCGGAATATTTTGTCACCAGCCGAGTCCAAAAATTCAGCGGTTCCCCATCTCAGCCCAGAAAGCAGGTAGAACAACTTTTGTGGTGCCTTTCAAATGCCTACCAAGGTAGTGTAAAAACTACCAAGAGAACTCCTGTCTGGCACCTTCCCCGGTGGAGTTGTGCATGGGGTGTCTTTGGAACATTTTGTCACCGGCCGACTCCAAAATTCAGCGATTCCCCATCTCAGCCCAGAAAGCAGGTAGAACAACTTTTGTGGTGTCCTTTTGATGCCTACCGGAGAAATGTAAAAACTACCAACAGAGCTCGTCCCTGGCACCTTCGCTAGTGGAGTTGTGCATGGGGTGTGTTCGGAACATTTTGTCACCGGCCGACTCCAAAATTCAGCGGTTCCCCATCTCAGCCCAGAAAGCAGGTAGAACAACTTTTGTGGTGCCTTTCAGGTGCCTACCAAGGTAGTGTAAAAACTACCAGGAGAACTCCTGTCTGGCACCTTCCCCGGTGGAGTTGTGCAGGGGGTGTGTTTGGAACATTTTGTCACCGGCCGAGTCCAAAATTCAGCGATTCCCCATCTCAGCCCAGAAAGCAGGTAGAACAACTTTTGTGCTGCCTTTCAGCTCCCTACCAAGGTAGTGTAAAATCTACCAAGAGAACTCCTGTCTGGCACCTTCCCCGGTGGAGTTGTGCAGGGGGTGTGTTTGGAACATTTTGTCACCGGCCGAGTCCAAAATTCAGCGTTTCCCCATCTCAGCCCAGAAAGCAGGTAGAACAACTTTTGTGGTGCCTTTCAAATGCCTACCAAGGTAGTGTAAAAACTACCAAGAGAACTCCTGCCTGGCACCTTCCCCGGTGGAGTTGTGCATGGGATTTCTTTGGAACGTTTTGTCACCGGCCGACTCCAAAATTCAGCGATTCCCCATCTCAGCCCAGAAAGCAGGTAGAACAACTTTTGTGGTGTCCTTTTGATGCCTACCGGAGCAATGTAAAAACTACCAACAGAGCTCGTCCCTGGCACCTTCGCTAGTGGAGTTGTGCATGGGGTGTGTTCGGAACATTTTGTCACCGGCCGACTCCAAAATTCAGCGGTTCCCCATCTCAGCCCAGAAAGCAGGTAGAACAACTTTTGTGGTGCCTTTCAGATGCCTACCAAGGTAGTGTAAAAACTACCAGGAGAACTCCTGTCTGGCACCTTCGCTAGTGGAGTTGTGCATTGGGTGTGTTTGGAACATTTTGTCACCGGCCGAGTCCAAAATTCAGCGGTTCCCCATCTCAGCCCAGAAAGCAGGTAGAACAACTTTTGTGGTGCCTTTCAGCTGCCTACCAAGGTAGTGTAAAAACTACTAAGAGAACTCCTGTCTGGCACCTTCCCCGGTGGAGTTGTGCAGGGGGTGTGTTTGGAACATTTTGTCACCGGCCGAGTCCAAAATTCAGCGGTTCCTCATCTCAGCCCAGAAAGCAGGTAGAACAACTTTTGTGGTGTCTTTCAGCTGCCTACCGGAGCAATGTAAAAACTACCAGGAGAACTCCTGTCTGGCACCTTCCCCGGTGGAGTTGTGCATGGGGTGTGTTTGGAACATTTTGTCACCAGCCGAGTCCAAAATTCAGCGGTTCCCCATCTCAGCCCAGAAAGCAGGTAGAACAACTTTTGTGGTGCCTTTCAAATGCCTACCAAGGTAGTGTAAAAACTACAAAGAGAACTCCTGCCTGGCACCTTCCCCGGTGGAGTTGTGCATGGGGTGTCTTTGGAACATTTTGTCACCGGCCGAGTCCAAAATTCAGCGATTCCCCATCTCAGCCCAGAAAGCAGATAGAACAACTTTTGTGGTGCCTTTCAGCTGCCTACCAAGGTAGTGTAAAATCTACCAAGAGAACTCCTGTCTGGCACCTTCCCCGGTGGAGTTGTGCAGGGGGTGTGTTTGGAACATTTTGTCACCGGCCGACTCCAAAATTCAGCGGTTCCCCATCTCAGCCCAGAAAGCAGGTAGAACATCTTTTGTGGTGTCTTTTAGATGCCTACCAAGGTAGTGTAAAAACTACCAAGAGAACGCTTGTCTGGCACCTTCCCCGGTGGAGTTGTGCAGGGGGTGTGTTTGGAACATTTTGTCACCGGCCGAGTCCAAAATTCAGCGTTTCCCCATCTCAGCCCAGAAAGCAGGTAGAACAACTTTTGTGGTGTCTTTCAGATGCCTACCGGAGCAATGTAAAAACTACCAGGAGAACTCCTGTCTGGCACCTTCCCCGGTGGAGTTGTGCAGGGGGTGTGTTTGGAACATTTTGTCACCGGCCGAGTCCAAAATTCAGCGATTCCCCATCTCAGCCCAGAAAGCAGGTAGAACAACTTTTGTGGTGCCTTTCAGATGCCTACCAAGGTAGTGTAAAAACTACCAGGAGAACTCCTGCCTGGCACCTTCCCCGGTGGAGTTGTGCATGGGGTGTGTTTGGAACATTTTGTCACCGGCCGACTCCAAAATTCAGCGATTCCCCATCTCAGCCCAGAAAGCAGGTAGAACAACTTTTGTGGTGTCTTTCAGATGCCTACCGGAGCAATGTAAAAACTACCAGGAGAACTCCTGTCTGGCACCTTCCCCGGTGGAGTTGTGCAGGGGGTGTGTTCGGAACATTTTGTCACCGGCCGACTCCAAAATTCAGCGGTTCCCCATCTCAGCCCAGAAAGCAGGTAGAACAACTTTTGTGGTGCCTTTCAGCTGCCTACCAAGGTAGTGTAATATCTACCAAGAGAACTCCTGTCTGGCACCTTCCCCGGTGGAGTTGTGCAGGGGGTGTGTTTGGAACATTTTGTCACCGGCCGACTCCAAAATTCAGCGGTTCCCCATCTCAGCCCAGAAAGCAGGTAGAACAACTTTTGTGGTGACTTTCAGATGCCTACCGGAGCAATGTAAAAACTACAGGAGAACTCCTGCCTGGCACCTTCCCCGGTGGAGTTGTGCATGGGGTGTGTTCGGAATATTTTGTCACCAGCCGAGTCCAAAAATTCAGCGGTTCCCCATCTCAGCCCAGAAAGCAGGTAGAACAACTTTTGTGGTGTCTTTCAAATGCCTACCAAGGTAGTGTAAAAACTACCAAGAGAACTCCTGTCTGGCACCTTCCCCGGTGGAGTTGTGCAGGGGGGGTGTTTGGAACATTTTGTCACCGGCCGACTCCAAAATTCAGCGGTTCCCCATCTCAGCCCAGTAAGCAGGTAGAACAACTTTTGTGCTGCCTTTCAGGTGCCTACCAAGGTAGTGTAAAAACTACCAGGAGAACTCCTGTCTGGCACCTTCCCCGGTGGAGTTGTGCTTTGGGTGTGTTTGGAACATTTTGTCACCGGCCGACTCCAAAATTCAGCGGTTCCCCATCTCAGCCCAGAAAGCAGGTAGAACTACTTTTGTGGTGCCTTTCAGCTGCCTACCAAGGTAGTGTAAAAACTACTAAGAGAACTCCTGTCTGGCACCTTCCCCGGTGGAGTTGTGCAGGGGGTGTGTTTGGAACATTTTGTCACCGGCCGAGTCCAAAATTCAGCGGTTCCTCATCTCAGCCCAGAAAGCAGGTAGAACAACTTTTGTGGTGTCTTTCAGCTGCCTACCGGAGCAATGTAAAAACTACCAGGAGAACTCCTGTCTGGCACCTTCCCCGGTGGAGTTGTGCATGGGGTGTGTTTGGAACATTTTGTCACCAGCCGACTCCAAAATTCAGCGGTTCCCCATCTCAGCCCAGAAAGCAGGTAGAACAACTTTTGTGGTGCCTTTCAAATGCCTACCAAGGTAGTGTAAAAACTACCAAGAGAACTCCTGCCTGGCACCTTCCCCGGTGGAGTTGTGCATGGGGTGTCTTTGGAACATTTTGTCACCGGCCGACTCCAAAATTCAGCGATTCCCCATCTCAGCCCAGAAAGCAGGTAGAACAACTTTTGTGGTGTCCTTTTGATGCCTACCGGAGCAATGTAAAAACTACCAACAGAGATCGTCCCTGGCACCTTCGCTAGTGGAGTTGTGCATGGGGTGTGTTCGGAACATTTTGTCACCGGCCGACTCCAAAATTCAGCGGTTCCCCATCTCAGCCCAGAAAGCAGGTAGAACAACTTTTGTGGTGCCTTTCAGGTGCCTACCAAGGTAGTGTAAAAACTACCAGGAGAACTCCTGTCTGGCACCTTCCCCGGTGGAGTTGTGCAGGGGGTGTGTTTGGAACATTTTGTCACCGGCCGAGTCCAAAATTCAGCGATTCCCCATCTCAGCCCAGAAAGCAGGTAGAACAACTTTTGTGCTGCCTTTCAGCTCCCTACCAAGGTAGTGTAAAATCTACCAAGAGAACTCCTGTCTGGCACCTTCCCCGGTGGAGTTGTGCAGGGGGTGTGTTTGGAACATTTTGTCACCGGCCGAGTCCAAAATTCAGCGTTTCCCCATCTCAGCCCAGAAAGCAGGTAGAACAACTTTTGTGGTGCCTTTCAAATGCCTACCAAGGTAGTGTAAAAACTACCAAGAGAACTCCTGCCTGGCACCTTCCCCGGTGGAGTTGTGCATGGGATGTCTTTGGAACGTTTTGTCACCGGCCGACTCCAAAATTCAGCGATTCCCCATCTCAGCCCAGAAAGCAGGTAGAACAACTTTTGTGGTGTCCTTTTCATGCCTACCGGAGCAATGTAAAAACTACCAACAGAGCTCGTCCCTGGCACCTTCGCTAGTGGAGTTGTGCATGGGGTGTGTTCGGAACATTTTGTCACCGGCCGACTCCAAAATTCAGCGGTTCCCCATCTCAGCCCAGAAAGCAGGTAGAACAACTTTTGTGGTGCCTTTCAGCTGCCTACCAAGGTAGTGTAAAATCTACCAAGAGAACTCCTGTCTGGCACCTTCCCCGGTGGAGTTGTGCAGGGGGGTGTGTTTGGAACATTTTGTCACCGGCCGACTCCAAAATTCAGCGGTTCCCCATCTCAGCCCAGAAAGCAGGTAGAACAACTTTTGTGGTGACTTTCAAATGCCTACCAAGGTAGTGTAAAAACTACAAAGAGAACTCCTGCCTGGCACCTTCCCCGGTGGAGTTGTGCATGGGGTGTCTTTGGAACATTTTGTCACCGGCCGAGTCCAAAATTCAGCGATTCCCCATCTCAGCCCAGAAAGCAGATAGAACAACTTTTGTGGTGTCTTTCAGATGCCTACCAAGGTAGTGTAAAATCTACCAAGAGAACTCCTGTCTGGCACCTTCCCCGGTGGAGTTGTGCATGGGGTGTGTTTGGAACATTTTGTCACCGGCCGAGTCCAAAATTCAGCGATTCCCCATCTCAGCCCAGAAAGCAGGTAGAACAACTTTTGTGCTGCCTTTCAGCTCCCTACCAAGGTAGTGTAAAATCTACCAAGAGAACTCCTGTCTGGCACCTTCCCCGGTGGAGTTGTGCAGGGGGTGTGTTTGGAACATTTTGTCACCGGCCGAGTCCAAAATTCAGCGTTTCCCCATCTCAGCCCAGAAAGCAGGTAGAACAACTTTTGTGGTGCCTTTCAAATGCCTACCAAGGTAGTGTAAAAACTACCAAGAGAACTCCTGCCTGGCACCTTCCCCGGTGGAGTTGTGCATGGGATGTCTTTGGAACGTTTTGTCACCGGCCGACTCCAAAATTCAGCGATTCCCCATCTCAGCCCAGAAAGCAGGTAGAACAACTTTTGTGGTGTCCTTTTCATGCCTACCGGAGCAATGTAAAAACTACCAACAGAGCTCGTCCCTGGCACCTTCGCTAGTGGAGTTGTGCATGGGGTGTGTTCGGAACATTTTGTCACCGGCCGACTCCAAAATTCAGCGGTTCCCCATCTCAGCCCAGAAAGCAGGTAGAACAACTTTTGTGGTGCCTTTCAGCTGCCTACCAAGGTAGTGTAAAATCTACCAAGAGAACTCCTGTCTGGCACCTTCCCCGGTGGAGTTGTGCAGGGGGTGTGTTTGGAACATTTTGTCACCGGCCGACTCCAAAATTCAGCGGTTCCCCATCTCAGCCCAGAAAGCAGGTAGAACAACTTTTGTGGTGACTTTCAAATGCCTACCAAGGTAGTGTAAAAAACTACAAAGAGAACTCCTGCCTGGCACCTTCCCCGGTGGAGTTGTGCATGGGGTGTCTTTGGAACATTTTGTCACCGGCCGAGTCCAAAATTCAGCGATTCCCCATCTCAGCCCAGAAAGCAGATAGAACAACTTTTGTGGTGCCTTTCAGCTGCCTACCAAGGTAGTGTAAAATCTACCAAGAGAACTCCTGTCTGGCACCTTCCCCGGTGGAGTTGTGCAGGGGGTGTGTTTGGAACATTTTGTCACCGGCCGACTCCAAAATTCAGCGGTTCCCCATCTCAGCCCAGAAAGCAGGTAGAACAACTTTTGTGGTGCCTTTCAAATGCCTACCAAGGTAGTGTAAAAACTACAAAGAGAACTCCTGCCTGGCACCTTCCCCGGTGGAGTTGTGCATGGGGTTGTCTTGGAACATTTTGTCACCGGCCGACTCCAAAATTCAGCGATTCCCCATCTCAGCCCAGAAAGCAGATAGAACAACTTTTGTGGTGCCTTTCAGCTGCCTACCAAGGTAGTGTAAAATCTACCAAGAGAACTCCTGTCTGGCACCTTCCCCGGTGGAGTTGTGCAGGGGGTGTGTTTGGAACATTTTGTCACCGGCCGACTCCAAAATTCAGCGGTTCCCCATCTCAGCCCAGAAAGCAGGTAGAACATCTTTTGTGGTGTCTTTTAGATGCCTACCAAGGTAGTGTAAAAACTACCAAGAGAACGCTTGTCTGGCACCTTCCCCGGTGGAGTTGTGCAGGGGGTGTGTTTGGAACATTTTGTCACCGGCCGAGTCCAAAATTCAGCGTTTCCCCCATCTCAGCCCAGAAAGCAGGTAGAACAACTTTTGTGGTGTCTTTCAGATGCCTACCGGAGCAATGTAAAAACTACCAGGAGAACTCCTGTCTGGCACCTTCCCCGGTGGAGTTGTGCAGGGGGTGTGTTTGGAACATTTTGTCACCGGCCGAGTCCAAAATTCAGCGATTCCCCCATCTCAGCCCAGAAAGCAGGTAGAACAACTTTTGTGGTGCCTTTCAGATGCCTACCAAGGTAGTGTAAAAACTACCAGGAGAACTCCTGTCTGGCACCTTCCCCGGTGGAGTTGTGCATGGGTGTGTTTGGAACATTTTGTCACCGGCCGAGTCCAAAATTCAGCGATTCCCCATCTCAGCCCAGAAAGCAGGGTAGAACAACTTTTGTGGTGTCTTTCAGATGCCTACCGGAGCAATGTAAAAACTACCAGGAGAACTCCTGTCTGGCACCTTCCCCGGTGGAGTTGTGCATGGGGTGTGTTCGGAACATTTTGTCACCGGCCGACTCCAAAATTCAGCGGTTCCCCATCTCAGCCCAGAAAGCAGGTAGAACAACTTTTGTGGTGCCTTTCAGCTGCCTACCAAGGTAGTGTATATCTACCAAGAGAACTCCTGTCTGGCACCTTCCCCGGTGGAGTTGTGCAGGGGGTGTGTTTGGAACATTTTGTCACCGGCCGACTCCAAAATTCAGCGGTTCCCCATCTCAGCCCAGAAAGCAGGTAGAACAACTTTTGTGGTGACTTTCAGATGCCTACCGGAGCAATGTAAAAACTACAGGAGAACTCCTGCCTGGCACCTTCCCCGGTGGAGTTGTGCATGGGGTGTGTTCGGAATATTTTGTCACCAGCCGAGTCCAAAAAATTCAGCGGTTCCCCATCTCAGCCCAGAAAGCAGGTAGAACAACTTTGTGGTGCCTTTCAAATGCCTACCAAGGTAGTGTAAAAACTACCAAGAGAACTCCTGCCTGGCACCTTCCCCGGTGGAGTTGTGCATGGGGTGTCTTTGGAACATTTTGTCACCGGCCGACTCCAAAATTCAGCGATTCCCCATCTCAGCCCAGAAAGCAGGTAGAACAACTTTTGTGGTGTCCTTTTGATGCCTACCGGAGCAATGTAAAAACTACCAACAGAGCTCGTCCCTGGCACCTTCCCCGGTGGAGTTGTGCAGGGGGTGTGTTCGGAACATTTTGTCACCGGCCGACTCCAAAATTCAGCGGTTCCCCATCTCAGCCCAGAAAGCAGGTAGAACAACTTTTGTGGTGCCTTTCAGGTGCCTACCAAGGTAGTGTAAAAACTACCAGGAGAACTCCTGTCTGGCACCTTCCCCGGTGGAGTTGTGCAGGGGGTGTGTTTGGAACATTTTGTCACCGGCCGAGTCCAAAATTCAGCGATTCCCCATCTCAGCCCAGAAAGCAGGTAGAACAACTTTTGTGCTGCCTTTCAGCTCCCTACCAAGGTAGTGTAAAATCTACCAAGAGAACTCCTGTCTGGCACCTTCCCCGGTGGAGTTGTGCAGGGGGTGTGTTTGGAACATTTTGTCACCGGCCGAGTCCAAAATTCAGCGTTTCCCCATCTCAGCCCAGAAAGCAGGTAGAACAACTTTTGTGGTGCCTTTCAAATGCCTACCAAGGTAGTGTAAAAACTACCAAGAGAACTCCTGCCTGGCACCTTCCCCGGTGGAGTTGTGCATGGGATGTCTTTGGAACGTTTTGTCACCGGCCGACTCCAAAATTCAGCGATTCCCCATCTCAGCCCAGAAAGCAGGTAGAACAACTTTTGTGGTGTCCTTTTGATGCCTACCGGAGCAATGTAAAAACTACCAACAGAGCTCGTCCCTGGCACCTTCGCTAGTGGAGTTGTGCATGGGGTGTGTTCGGAACATTTTGTCACCGGCCGACTCCAAAATTCAGCGGTTCCCCATCTCAGCCCAGAAAGCAGGTAGAACAACTTTTGTGGTGCCTTTCAGATGCCTACCAAGGTAGTGTAAAAACTACCAGGAGAACTCCTGTCTGGCACCTTCGCTAGTGGAGTTGTGCATTGGGTGTGTTTGGAACATTTTGTCACCGGCCGACTCCAAAATTCAGCGGTTCCCCATCTCAGCCCAGAAAGCAGGTAGAACAACTTTTGTGGTGCCTTTCAGCTGCCTACCAAGGTAGTGTAAAAACTACTAAGAGAACTCCTGTCTGGCACCTTCCCCGGTGGAGTTGTGCAGGGGGTGTGTTTGGAACATTTTGTCACCGGCCGAGTCCAAAATTCAGCGGTTCCTCATCTCAGCCCAGAAAGCAGGTAGAACAACTTTTGTGGTGTCTTTCAGCTGCCTACCGGAGCAATGTAAAAACTACCAGGAGAACTCCTGTCTGGCACCTTCCCCGGTGGAGTTGTGCATGGGGTGTGTTTGGAACATTTTGTCACCAGCCGAGTCCAAAATTCAGCGGTTCCCCATCTCAGCCCAGAAAGCAGGTAGAACAACTTTTGTGGTGCCTTTTCAAATGCCTACCAAGGTAGTGTAAAAAACTACAAAGAGAACTCCTGCCTGGCACCTTCCCCGGTGGAGTTGTGCATGGGGTGTCTTTGGAACATTTTTGTCACCGGCCGAGTCCAAAATTCAGCGATTCCCCATCTCAGCCCAGAAAGCAGATAGAACAACTTTTGTGGTGCCTTTCAGCTGCCTACCAAGGTAGTGTAAAAATCTACCAAGAGAACTCCTGTCTGGCACCTTCCCCGGTGGAGTTGTGCATGGGTGTGTTTGGAACATTTTGTCACCGGCCGACTCCAAATTCAGCGGTTCCCCATCTCAGCCCAGAAAGCAGGTAGAACATCTTTTGTGGTGTCTTTTAGATGCCTACCAAGGTAGTGTAAAAACTACCAAGAGAACGCTTGTCTGGCACCTTCCCCGGTGGAGTTGTGCAGGGGGTGTGTTTGGAACATTTTGTCACCAGCCGAGTCCAAAATTCAGCGGTTCCCCATCTCAGCCCAGAAAGCAGGTAGAACAACTTTTGTGGTGTCTTTCAGATGCCTACCGGAGCAATGTAAAAAACTACCAGGAGAACTCCTGTCTGGCACCTTCCCCGGTGGAGTTGTGCAGGGGGTGTGTTTGGAACATTTTGTCACCGGCCGAGTCCAAAATTCAGCGTTTCCCCATCTCAGCCCAGAAAGCAGGTAGAACAACTTTTGTGGTGCCTTTCAGATGCCTACCAAGGTAGTGTAAAAAACTACCAAGAGAACTCCTGCCTGGCACCTTCCCCGGTGGAGTTGTGCATGGGGTGTGTTTGGAACATTTTGTCACCGGCCGACTCCAAAATTCAGCGATTCCCCCATCTCAGCCCAGAAAGCAGGTAGAACAACTTTGTGTGGTGTCTTTCAGATGCCTACCGGAGCAATGTAAAAACTACCAGGAGAACTCCTGTCTGGCACCTTCCCCGGTGGAGTTGTGCATGGGGTGTGTTTGGAACATTTTGTCACCGGCCCGACTCCAAAATTCAGCGGTTCCCCATCTCAGCCCAGAAAGCAGGTAGAACAACTTTTGTGGTGCCTTTCAGCTGCCTACCAAGGTAGTGTAAAATCTACCAAGAGAACTCCTGTCTGGCACCTTCCCCGGTGGAGTTGTGCAGGGGGTGTGTTTGGAACATTTTGTCACCGGCCGACTCCAAAATTCAGCGGTTCCCCATCTCAGCCCAGAAAGCAGGTAGAACAACTTTTGTGGTGACTTTCAGATGCCTACCGGAGCAATGTAAAAACTACAGGAGAACTCCTGTCTGGCACCTTCCCCGGTGGAGTTGTGCATGGGGTGTGTTCGGAATATTTTGTCACCAGCCGAGTCCAAAAATTCAGCGGTTCCCCATCTCAGCCCAGAAAGCAGGTAGAACAACTTTTGTGGTGTCTTTCAAATGCCTACCAAGGTAGTGTAAAAACTACCAAGAGAACTCCTGTCTGGCACCTTCCCCGGTGGAGTTGTGCAGGGGGGGTGTTTGGAACATTTTGTCACCGGCCGACTCCAAAATTCAGCGGTTCCCCATCTCAGCCCAGAAAGCAGGGTAGAACAACTTTTGTGCTGCCTTTCAGGTGCCTACCAAGGTAGTGTAAAAACTACCAGGAGAACTCCTGTCTGGCACCTTCCCCGGTGGAGTTGTGCTTTGGGTGTGTTTGGAACATTTTGTCACCGGCCGACTCCAAAATTCAGCGGTTCCCCATCTCAGCCCAGAAAGCAGGTAGAACTACTTTTGTGGTGCCTTTCAGCTGCCTACCAAGGTAGTGTAAAAACTACTAAGAGAACTCCTGTCTGGCACCTTCCCCGGTGGAGTTGTGCAGGGGGTGTGTTTGGAACATTTTGTCACCGGCCGAGTCAAAATTCAGCGGTTCCTCATCTCAGCCCAGAAAGCAGGTAGAACAACTTTTGTGGTGTCTTTCAGCTGCCTACCGGAGCAATGTAAAAACTACCAGGAGAACTCCTGTCTGGCACCTTCCCCGGTGGAGTTGTGCATGGGGTGTGTTTGGAACATTTTGTCACCAGCCGACTCCAAAATTCAGCGGTTCCCCATCTCAGCCCCCAGAAAGCAGGTAGAACAACTTTTGTGGTGCCTTTCAAATGCCTACCAAGGTAGTGTAAAAACTACCAAGAGAACTCCTGCCTGGCACCTTCCCCGGTGGAGTTGTGCATGGGGTGTCTTTGGAACATTTTGTCACCGGCCGACTCCAAAATTCAGCGATTCCCCATCTCAGCCCAGAAAGCAGGTAG